>NC_091747.1:65366087-65411087 GCF_043380555.1 Nothobranchius furzeri
TGAGAGTGGTGGATAAAGTTTTGTTATTTGTTTATTTCTGGAGGTGGAAAAAGTTCCTTCAGATAACTTTTTTCAACTTTTCTTGCTTTCCTTGGTGTTTGGAGGTTGTGTGTGGTTTTGTTGCAGTGCTTCCGTGCCGGGACGCCGTCCCTGTCTTTGAGACACGGGGCAAGAGCCGAGCCTCCGCCCTCCACTCCGGTGGAACAGGTGTTGTTAGCGGTTGGAGACCAGGTGGGACATGGGAACATTTTGTTTGCCTCGCGTATGAACAAAGGGCTCGTGGTGTTTCTCGAAAGTCAGGAGCAGGTGGGGCAGCTTGTGCAGAACGGGATTCATCTAAATGGTGAGTTTTTACAGTTTTCTCCGTTAGCGCTACCGTCTACCCGCATCACCGTGTCAGGAGTTCCTCCCTTTGTTCCTGACTCTGCTCTGGAGCGGGAGCTCAGGCGTTTTGGGAGAATGGCGAGTGGATTCCGTACGGTGAGCCTGGGGTGTAAAAACGATAAACTGAGACATGTCCAGTCCTTGCGGAGGCAGGTGTTCATGTACTTAGACTCTCCATCACAAATGCTGCACGTCTCATTCAGAGTGAAGCATGAGGAAGGGTATTACATGGTGCATGCTAGTTCTGGTGTGATGAAATGTTTTGAGTGTGGAGATGTGGGTCACAAGCGTGTAGCTTGTCCCCACCGACAAAATGTAGCAGGACCAGGAGCGGAGACCGGGGCAGAACCCGCGGTTCCCTCTCTTCTGGCGGGGATCGGGCCCGGTGACACGGTGAATTACACCGTGACCGGTGGACCCCAGGGAGAGAGTGAGGGCGCAGCAGGGACAGAAACAATGGCCGGTAGTTTTTCAGTTCTGGATGGAACGAAAGCCGGTACTGGCTCTGACCCAGTGGAGCAGCAGCCAGTACAGGCGGAACATGGAGGCCTACAACCGATAGGTGACGCGTCTGCCTCTTTAGAGGTGCGTTTACCAGAGGAAGGACTAGAGGATCAGGTAGGAACAGGCGAAAAAGCAGGAATACAGTCAGTAAATAACAGAGGACGGCTAGACTGTCAGGATGCACAGGTTCCTGAGCAGAGGCAGGTGGAAACAGAGAGCGAAGCGGAGGGGGCGAGGTTTCCTGTTGCTGGTTGCCATGGCGATTCTGTAAATGATGTGGTTAATGAGTGTGATTCGGACTCGGACAATGTTTCGGTAGCAGATAGTGAGTTACTGGAGGAGAGTTTGTACTCTCTGGAGGAGATTAATGAGTTTCTGGATGAAACGTATGGAAAATCAGTTGACTTACAGCAATATTTTCCTGATGCTGTAAAGTTTATCAGGTCGGCCGCCACACTGCAGAAAGAGGTGGGCCTGGATCGGTTAGATGAAAAGAAACGTTACCGTTTAAAGAAACATGTTTTGAGCTTAAAAAAAAGTTTAGGGTGGACTAAAGTGGGGAAGAAAGGGAAGATTATAAAATAGGACTCTTGAATAGGAATCACTGGGTGCCTCTTTTTCTGCTGGTGATCTGGGCTATTCTCTCATCTTCCTTGTGTATGAAAGGCATGAGAGTTGCATCCTTGAACATAAATGGGGGGAGGGATCCACAGAAAAGAGCCTTGATTAAGAAAGTCTTTAGAGATAAAAAGTTGGATATTATTTTCCTGCAAGAAACACACAGTGATGCTAAAAACGAATTAGACTGGAGGCTGGGGTGGAGAGGTCAATGTTTCCTAAATCATGGCACAAACACACGTGCAGGTGTAGCTATTTTAATTTCCCCTAAACTGATGATAAATATTATATCAGTAACAAATGTAGTGCAGGGCAGGGTCCTATGGGTCAAAGCCACACTAGAAGGTTTTATGATAAACCTCATCAGTGTTTATGCACCCAACCAGGGATCAGAGAGGGGAGAGGTGTTTAGCATACTTGGGGAGGAGTTGAATAACATTAATGCTGATGAATGTACCATTTTGGGCGGAGACTGGAACTGTTGTATAGATTTTACTTTAGATAGATCTGGGGAGGAACCACATCTTCAATCTTCTACCCTTTTGTCAAAAATCCTAACAAAAACCGACTTATTGGATGTGTGGAGACTAAAGAATCCATCAAGTAGAGAATACACATGGGTCAAAAAGTCAGGTGGAAGAGTTAGTACTGCTAGATTAGACAGATTTTATGTCTCTGGTACCTTTCTCTCTCGAGTGATGGACTGTCAGATAGTCCCAGCTATTTTCACAGACCATCATTTGGTTATAACTGAACTGATGCTTCATTTTGTTGGGACAACAAAATCCTACTGGCACTTTAATGTAAAGTTATTACACGATTTTACCTTTTGCAACAATTTTAAGCTGTTCTGGGAGGCTTGGCGGTCCAAAAAGAATGATTTTAAGACTATCAGTGAATGGTGGGAACAAGGGAAGGCACAAATTAGAGTTTTCTGTCAACATTACACGCGGGGGTCTACAATCCAAATAAAAAAGACTATGGCAGATCTAGAGAAGGACATCAGGGCGCTAGAGACTCTCTCTACTATTCAACAACAGCACACCTTAGACCAAAAAAGACAGCAGCTTGGGCATTTCCTACAAGAGAGGGCCAAAGGGGCATTGATCCGGGCTCGTCTCACCACGATACAGGATATGGATGCTCCAACATCCTTCTTTTTTAACCTGGAAAAGACTTCAAACCAGAAAAGACAAATGGTTGGCCTTCGTCTGCCAGATGGACATTTATCCACAGACCCAGTGGAGATGAGGAAACATGCAGTAGGATTCTACACTAGCCTGTTTAAAGCCGCCCCATGTGATGTGAGCTGTGCCAGAGTGCTGTTGCTGGGGCTTCCATCCTTGTCCACAGCTGACCAGGGAATTTTAAATGCAGACATAACCATGGAGGAGCTAACAACGGCAGTCTCTCAGATGGCTGCAGGTAAATCTCCGGGGATGGACGGCTTACCTGCTGACTTCTACAAATTCTTCTGGAGCAGTATGGGGCAGGACCTGATGGATGTTTTTAGAGACTCGCTTCAGACAGGATCACTTCCTGCATCGTGTAGGCGGGGCGTTCTGTCCCTGCTGCCAAAGAAAGGGGACTTAACCCAACTAAAAAACTGGAGACCAGTTTCCTTGTTGTGTTCAGACTATAAGATTTTTTCTAAGTTCCTATCTAATAGACTTCGGGGATTCATCGGAGGTCTAATCCCAGACGATCAGTCCTTCTGTATACCAGGAAAGTCACTAATGGACAATTTATTTTTAATGAGAGACGTGTATGACGTCTGTAACCTTTATGATGTAAATGCAGGTATCATTTCTATTGATCAGGAAAAGGCGTTTGATAGGGTTGATCATGAGTTCCTATTCTCTACGCTACAGGCTTTTGGTTTTGGGGGGTCCTTTCTGGAAGGGATTAAGATGTTGTATAGGAATGTCAGCTGTATGGTGAAGGTAGCGGGGGGCCTGACTCAACCCATACCTGTTCTAAGAGGAATCGGACAGGGTTGTCCCATCTCAGGACAACTGTATATTTTAGCTATTGAACCGCTGCTGTGTCGGCTGAGGAACAGGCTGAAAGGTTTACACCTACCTTTACCTGTCTCTAGTCCTCCCTTAGTTGTGTCGGCTTATGCAGATGATGTGAATGCTTTTATCCATGATCAGCAGGATGTACAAGAACTCAGATCTAGTTTACTTTTATATGAGAATGCATCCTCAGCTAAGGTTAACTGGGACAAGAGTGAGGCATGTGTAGTGGGGGGGTGGGACCTTAATAATGTCCCGCCCCTACCAGAAGGGCTGAGGTGGGGAACGGGAGGTATTAAAACACTGGGCCTGTACTTGGGTACTGAAAGTTTTCAGAAACAGAACTGGGAGAAGGTGCTGGAGAAGGTGGAGGCGAGGTTGTCTAAATGGAAATGGCTTCTCCCTCAGCTGTCCTACAGGGGCAGGGTTCTGATAGCAAACAACCTGGTCGCCTCGTTTCTGTGGCACAGACTAATTGTACTGGTTCCACCACCGGGTCTGCTGGAAAGTGTTCAGAAGCTGTTGGTGAAATTCTTCTGGTCCGGCCACCACTGGATCAGAGCCTCGGCTCTTTACCTACCCGTGTCGGAGGGAGGACAAGGACTAATAGACGTGGTGTCTAGAACTGCAGCCTTCAGGTTACAGACAGCTCAGAAGCTTTTTTATGGTGACGGACTCTGCTGGCTGCCCCTGGCTCATCTCCTGCTGCAGAAGGTTGGTGGGCTTGGGCTGAACAAACACCTGTTCCTGTTGAATCGGAAGGTGTTGGATCTGACAAGGACTAGTCCGTTCTACGCGTCAGTGCTGGACTCGTTTAAGCTGCTGACAGTATCCAGAACGTCTGACACGGGACCAGGGACATGGTTGCTACAAGAACCCTTGTTTGACAATGACTTCTTCTCTCAAGCTGGCATTTTAAGTTCATCTGCGTTGAAAGTGAAGTTCACCAGTGCTGGGATTGTAAAGTTTGGTCATTTACTGAAGATCCCGGCTGGAATCCTTGGCGAGCGGTTGGATGTAAGGTCCACCAGAGTGATGGAGAGAGTGGTGGAGGAGGTACGGAGGTCCTTGTCTGTGTCGCAGAGAGCCTTCATTGAGACTTGTACTCTATCTGACCAATGGGATGATGACAGTGAGTATGTTTTTCCGTCTCTGGAGGTTAAAGCAGCTGGTGAGGGATGGCAGGAGGAGAGTGGATTACTGCTGAACCCGAACACTCCAGTGTTGGGCTCCTTCCAGTCTTGTGGGAAGAAACAGCTCTATCAAACTTGTGTGAAGGTTATCAATAGGCGCTCCTTGTTAGGAGTCAAGGAGTCGAGGTGGACTCAGGTGTTTGCTGCGGACAATGCCCCTGGGGGGAGCTGGAGGAGTTTGTATAAGTCTCCAGTGGAAAAAAGGATGGCAGACCTCCAGTGGAGGATCATACATGGAGCTTTAGCTACGAACAGACACAGAGCCTGCTTTGATCCAAGCACCGGGGAGGGATGTCCTTTCTGTAACCAAACCGAGACCCTAGAGCACCTAGTGGTAGCATGTTCTAGGTTATCAGGGATGTTTAAGGTGTTAGAACGGTGGGTTAGTGCTCTGGGGGAGACTTTTACCCTACACTTATTCGTTTTCGGGCCCAAGTACAGTGTCAGAAAAAAACGGACAATACTGTTAATTAACTTTTTATTTGCATGTGTGAAACTAGCCATCTGGAAAACCAGGAAAAACCAGATGCTGGGACAGAGCTGGACTGATGCTGAGAAGAGTCTGAAGGGCCTGGTGGAAGCTCGCTTAAAGATCGAACACGCTTTTTACGAACTTACTGGGAACCTGGACTGGTTTAGAGCGGTGTGGGGGATCGGGCAGGTGCTCTGTCTGCTGGATGGACAGGACTCCCTAAAGATCAACTTCTAAACTGGTTTATCAGTTTTCCTGGTTTTATTAGTGGAAAACAAGTTTCAGTCATTAACACTGATTGTTGATCTGTAAAGAAAAATAAATCATTTAAAAGTCAAAAAGTCTCCTCTCTCTCTTTCTCCCCCCTCTCTCTCTCTCTCTCTCTCTCTCCCTCTCTCCCTCTCTCTCTCCCTCTCTCTCTCTCATTCTCTCTCTCTCTCTCCCTCTCTCTCTCTCTCTCTCTCTCCCTCTCTCTCATTCTCTCTCTCTCTCTCCCTCTCTCTTTCTCTCTCTCTCTCTCTCTTCTCTCTCTCTCTCCTCTCTCTCTTTCTCCCCTCTCTCTCTCTCTCTCCCTCTCTCTCTCTCTCTCTCTTTCTCTCTCTCTCTCTCTCAGGAAAAAACGTTCCTGTTTTTACAGTTTTCACTTCAGTTCAAACTGACAATTGTAGAATTTTGTTTTTTCATCACATTTAGCTTGAATTTAATGAAAAATACCTTCAGTTTTATTCATTTTATGAGAATTGTTGTTTTGCTTTGTTTGGAAAAATAATCCCAACATAACAATTACTTGCAAGGTTTTGTATTAAATGCCCTTTAAAGAACATTGCTGCTTAGGCTCTGGGCAGGGCACAGGCTCAGGGTTAGCTGCTGCTGTGTGCTCAAAAGGCCACACATGGAAAATATCAATGTGAATAAATGGTATGGCGGTAGCTCTCCGATACTTTAATAATGTTAAAGTGGCTCACGGGCCAAAAGAGGTTGGAGACTCCTGATGTACGTAGTACTCAGTACTTGGTTTTCTAGGTCATCCCAACCCTGAGAACTTTCTGTGGGAGGAATATCTGCATGAAACTGGTTCTACTGCCGCTCCTTCTTCAGCTTTCGCGTTGGTAAGACGAGGAATGATGTCCAAGCAGTAAATCCACCATTTGTAAAGCTGCCCATCCTGATTACATTTTTGCTTCTATCCAATCAGAGAGCTCCGCATGGTTTTCAGGTAAACTACAGACTGGAGGCAGTTGACAGGAGAAACCCTGTGTTGATCCGTGTTGCCACAGTAACAGACACTGAGGACTACAGGGTGAAGGTACTATTTACTCTTGTTTTCCCATCTGTGTATGTGTGATTCAATGAGGTAGGTGATATGATACCAGATGTTCACCTGCAGGTTCACTATGACGGCTGGTCGACGCTGTTTGATGTGTGGTTGGACAGTGACCACCCTGACTTGCATCCTGTTGGCTGGTGTCAGCGAACAGGGCACCCACTGGAACCACCTCCAGGTCAGATGCAGACGAGATGAAAGCAGACAAGTCAGGGACTGACGAGTCAAAAATCAGAGATGAGACAGACCCAGATAAACTTTAGTAAAAGTTTCTTGGTTTTTTTTTTTTTTTTGATAGGTTCCTCCCCCCTCCCATCCCCCTCTCAGGGAGTGTGTCCTACTGCTGGTTGCAGGGGAGTTGGACACATCAAAGGACCCAAATACACCGGACACCACAGGTGCCCCTCCTACTGTTGCAAAATCATGTTTAGGGTTGTCTTTGAACCTGACCGTAAATATGCCCTAGAACAACTCTTTTAACATTTGGAAACTGTTCTTTGAGCCTACAAAAAAACATATAAAACTTTGTTGGGGCTCATATTTATATGTCGATGATAATAACCCAGGAGCCCCAAGAAATGGCCAAACAGCCACATAATAAAGCGCTACAATCAGTGGCGACTGGTGAGTTATATTTTGGGTGGGGCGCAGTCATGCCATCTGATTTAATAGATGCACTAACCACATATCACCACTAGGGGACACCAAATTTCCATTTTTAGGATATAATCTATGTTTTCTACCTCAATGACATTATAGTCTCTTTCCGGAGTATTTCTTTTATCCAATGGCACCATCTAGTGGCTGAAAAGCGTATCACACAAAAAAAAATCTGTCGCTCTGTTTTTTTAAGATGGCGACTTCATGTTTCTTGTTTATAAACGTGCTTCTGTAGCGACAAACAGCTAAAACATGTTGTTTTACAAGTATTATTCTCATGTCATGTTGTGTTTTCATATATTTATATTTTAAAGACTTTCTTGTCCATGAAAAGTTCATCAGCCATGGTATTCCTTACATGTGAAGCATGTAAGCGGTAGTCTGACGCTATTGGTTAGTTCTGGTCGGCGCTCAGTTTCCTGTTATACATAGCTGTGCGGGGCAGGGGGCGTGCTCAGCAAAAAAAAACTTGAAAAGACGTATTGCTTACATTATATCATCAACATATCAAGCACCATTACTCTACCTGCAAACTCATGGAACTTCACAGCAAATCAAACAACGCTAATTCCATGAAGCCAAAGACATTAATTAGATCTTACCGTTGCTTATTTTTGATCATAATAATCTGTGTTATAGTAAAAAAAAACACAGTTTGTTAATCCAATGTCCCAACGTCACACTGAGCTGGTTCTAAAAACTCCACGAGGTGTAATCAGCTGCTCTACAGCAACCAAGGACGGTGAACTGTGGAGAATATCTGGTTCTGTCCTGACCTGAACGGAGACACTGCCCTGCTGGTCTTCTGCGCATGTCTTCATGCTCGCTATACCCCTGCCTCCAAAGTCTCCTATTCTTTGTATTAGAGGGGGAGATCCAGCGTGCATGCACCATTTAGCGTACGTCTATGGTAGATATTGCTGTGCCTAAAAGTAACAGGAAATATGTGGCAAGAGAATTTGGTAGTGGTAAAAGTTTATTTTTATATTGAAATCTGCTTTTTATACAACAGACAGGGTAAACAGTCAATCAATATCTAAACGTGTGGAATCAGCTTTTACCAAAGTATTATAATAACAAATAAAAAAAGAAACAAACATAAAATCATGGTAGGTAAAAGTGTAAATAACATTTCTGAACTGCATTTAAATGTAGATTAAACACAGTAATTATAGTCTGTATGATGTATAGATTGTTTAGTTAAGTTTTCGTATATATATATATATATATATATATATAATTTCCCTTCAGCCTTCAGAGAGTACAGACGCTTTTTTCTCAGCTCCCTTATCGGCTTCCCCAAGGCTCTTGTCCTGTCTGCCTACAGAGCACTTCTCTGCATTTCTCCTGAAACCACTACTCTTTTTTGGAAATATGGACTTAATTAACTGGTCATTCAACGTGATTGACAAAATTTTTTCTACGATGAGAACGGAGAAGGGGGCTCCCACCTGTCTCGAGGGGACATTCGCATCGGGATATCCACTCGATTCTTGGGAGGTCTGGCGAATGGTGTGCCTCTCTCAGCTGTCCATCGAGGACGTGGACGATTTGTGGATGTTCGGCCTGATGATCACTGGATTTCTTCTGATTGGAGTGGGAGGATATCTGGTTTTCTGGAAATTTGGGAAGACGGGAGCGATTGGAGTGCGACCCGTACCCACGGAATGTGCCGCTCGTGCGGTGACCTCACAGACTGGGACGTTACTCGAGGTGAACCGTAAGCTGGACAATGTCCTCGCGGCGTTGCCTGTGTTAGTGCGCAAGATGGATTTGATCTCGGAGAGGGTCGCCGGACGATGCGGGGATGTGGAATGTAAAATTGGCTTCACTGGTGGACATGAATGACCACTTATAGACTTCAAGACGGAGGGGAAGATTATCTCTGCCTGCCCTAAACAAAGTTATGTTTATCCTTATCTGACGCCATAGCAGCCTCTCAAGGCTGCCTCAACACACCCCCACAAAAGGAGGAATGCCGACAGATACTGTGTCCCGACCTTCACCCTCTTCCTTCAGGCTGACATGTCTGCAGGAACTTCAATGTGCTCTCTGGTCCTTTTCTCTCCCTCCCACCTGTTGGTCTGCAGCTGGTCGATGCGCCGCAGTGGCAGCTCCCATTGGAGGCTTCAGGATCCCGCACACCCCCGCCTCCCCATCGGACTCTGATGTTGTATCTGTGCTGTCTGTGCTTCCATGTGAAAGGAGTTTTTTTGTATAATAGAGTTACTCCCCGCTGGGGCTAACTCTGCTATGCCTTTTTTTTACCTACCCCCACTTATCCTCATGTAACACCCTTTTCATCTATCTATTAAGGTAGCGCGACTCATGTTGCGAATGACCGCAGTCACCAATTCTTGTTATGTGTCTTACCCACGTATGTCTGATCTTTGAATTGTGTGTGCTGAAACTGAATTTCATTTCTCTGTATGTTCTGCACATGTGGTAGAAAATGACAATAAATGACTTTGACTTTGACTTTGATATATATATATATATATATATATATATATATATATATATATATATATATATATATATATATATATATATATATATATATATAATATTTTGTGATTCCTATCTTCATCTTCTTCCTGTGAGACTGGTGGGGAGGCGCCCTAGCGCCTTCTATGGACGAGCCACCACTGGCTACAATGGAAGAACTGGTTTCCCCTCCCAGTTGGCCTGGACATGAATATTAAATAAGCTATGTTGTGATTGGCCCAAATCTACTAACTCTGCGTACAGTCATGTACACTATCCAGATTACTCAACAGGCAAGCTATGGATCTACAGTGGGATGTGAAAGTTTGCGCAGCCTTGTTAATCTGAATAAATAAATAAATAACATAAATAAATAAATAAACGTTCTCATCACAGACTCAATATTAGTTGAAAGTGACCTTTCCAAATGGGAAATTAAAAAAGGAAACAACTTCAGTTTTGTACAAAATGAACAACAAAAAAATAAGTAAAGTAAGAAAGAATGAAAGAATAAACAAAACATTTTTTCAAAATGAATGAGAAAAATCAAATCTAATTTAAAAATTTCATTCAAATGACTTCAGATACTTTGAAAATAATGCACACTGGTAAAATAGAGCATGGTGTGTAAATATGTATTTACAGTGGGATGCAAAAGTCTGTTACTTTTCCTGTGTAAATCGTTGGTTATGATAAAACTTCAGTTAAACATCTCTAGGAGACGCAGCGATATCTGAGAAGTGAAGCAACGTTTAACAGGAAGTGTGCAATAACTGTTTAAACAGAATAAGGTAGGGGCAAAAGAGAAATGAACCTATAGTAGATCCTCCTTTAGCAGAAATAGCAGCGTCTAAGCTCTTCCTCTAGCTCCTGATGAGTCTGGATTCTGGCTGAAGGTGCTTTGGACCATTCTTCTATACAGAACATCTCTAGTTCATCCAGGTCTGATGCTTCTGAGCATGGACAGCTCTCTAACTCACACCACAGATGTTCAATAATGTTCAGGTCTGGGGACTGAGATGGCCATTCCAGAACGCTCTACTTGTTCTTCTGCATGAAGGCCTGAGTAGATGTTGAGCAGTGTTTAGGGTTGTTGTCTTGTTGAGAGGTCCAGCCCCGATACAGCTTCAGCTTGGTCACTGATTCCTGGACATTGGTCTCCAGAATCTGCTGATACTGAGTGGAATCCATGCGTCCCTCATCTTTAACAAGATTCCCAGTCCCTGCACTGGCCCCACAGCCCGCAGCACGATGGACCCACCCCCATGTTTTACTGTAGGTAGCAGGTGTTTTCCTTGGAGTGCTGTGTTCTTGTTCCTCCATGAATAACTCTCCTATTCTGCCCAAATAACTCTGTTTTAGTTTCATCAGTCCACAGCACCTTACTAAGGAAGCTAGCTAGTCCAGATGTGCTTTAGCAGACCTCTGCTGCTGTTGGGGCTGTGGGCAGAGAACAGGCTTCTTCTGCATCACTCTCACATGCAGCACCTCCTTGTGTAAAGTGCACGATGCACAGTGACGTTGTAGGTCTCTGGTGCTGGCCTGTGGGTGGACTTACCATTCTTCTCTTCTGTTTATCCCAGATGTTTCTTGGTCTGCCACTTGGAGCCGTAACTTGAACTGAGCGTGTGGTCTTCTATTTTCCTAAGACCCCTTATGAAGAAAAATATATATGGAAACCGTGTTCCCTTACCTGGGGGTGAGTTAGGGTTAGGGTTAGACAGCAATAAAGACAGACAAAACTGAACAATGGGATTACATATAAAGGAAAACATTGAAGACTAAAACTAGAAAATTAACGTAAGAGAAGAAAATGTGGTCAGCCAGGAAATACTAAGGTGAAAACATGGTGTAAGGAGGCAAAAGCTGAGGCATTAAAAACTGGTACAATGAACTACAAAAATCAATTACTGAAAAAATGTCATTGCTTTGAGTTGGTAAGAAGGCTAACCATGAATTACAATGAACTACAAAATAATAGGGTTGCAGGAATTAGGCAGACCAGAACTAAAGCTGTGAAACTGGTAATAATAGTAACATATAATTGAAACAAAGAGAGACCAGGTAGGAAGACTAACCAGGACTTACTAAGTGTAAGGTGACTAAGATTAGAGCAGAAAACTAACAGAGTAAAACGAGGCATTGAGTAGATAACAAAGTGGTGAGCCATGAATTACTAAACAAGACTAGATCTAATGCAGTAAAAGCTGGTACAGTGGGGCAAAAAAGTATTTAGTCAGCCACCGATTGTGCAAGTTCTCCCACTTAAAATGATGACAGAGGTCAGTAATTTACATCATAGGTACACTTCAACTGTGAGAGACGGAATGTGAAAAAAAAATACATGAATTCACATGGCAGGATTTTTAAAGAATTTATTTGTAAATCAGGGTGGAAAATTAGTATTTGGTCACTTCAAACAATGAAAATCTCTGGCTCTCACAGACCTGTAACGTCTTCTTTAAGAAGCTTTTCTGTCCTCCACTCGTTACCTGTATTAATGGCACCTGTTTGAACACATTATCTGTATAAAATACACCTGTCCACAGCCTCAAACAGTCAGACTCCAAACTCCACTATGGCCAAGACCAAAGAGCTTTCGAAGGACACCAGGAAAAGAATTGTAGACCTGCACCAGACTGGGAAGAGTGAATCTACAATAGGCAAGCAGCTCGGTGTGAAAAAATCAACTGTGGGAGCAATTATCAGAAAATGGAAGACATACAAGACCACTGATAATCTCCCTCAATCTGGGGCTCCACGCAAGATCTCATCCCGTGGGGTCAAAATGATCATGAGAACGGTGAGCTAGAATCCCAGAACCACACGGGGGGACCTGGTGAATGACCTGCAGAGAGCTGGGACCACAGTAACAAAGGTCACCATCAGTAACACACTACAACTGCAGGGAATCAAATCCTGCAGTGCCAGACGTGTTCCGCTGCTGAAGCCAGTGCATGTCCAGGCCCGTCTGAAGTTTGCCAGAGAGCACATGGATGATACAGCAGAGGACTGGGAGAGTGTCATGTGGTCAGATGAAACCAAAGTAGAACTTTTTGGTATAAACTCAACTCGTCGTGTTTGGAGGAAGAAGAATACTGAGTTGCATCCCAAGAACACCATATCTACTGTGAAGCATGGGGGTGGGAACATCATGCTTTGGGGCTGGTTTTCTGCTAAGGGGACAGGACGACTGATTCGTGTTCAGGACAGAATGAATGGGGCCATGTATCGTGAGATTCTGAGCCAAAACCTCCTTCCATCAGTGAGAGCTTTGAAGATGAAACGTGGCTGGGTCTTCCAACACGACAATGATCCCAAACACACCGCCCGGGCAACAAAGGAGTGGCTCCGTAAGAAGCATTTGAAAGTCCTGGAGTGGCCTAGCCAGTCTCCAGACCTCAACCCCATAGAAAATCTGTGGAGGGAGTTTAAAGTCCGTGTTGCTCGACGACAGCCCCAAAACATCACTGCTCTCGAGAAGATCTGCATGGAGGAATGGGCCAAAATACCAGCTACTGTGTGTGCAAACCTGGTAAAGACCTATAGTAATCGTTTGACCTCTGTTATTGCCAACAAAGGTTATGTTACAAAGTATTGAGATGAATTTTTGTTATTGACCAAATACTTATTTTCCACCCTGATTTACAAATAAATTCTTTAAAAATCCTGCCATGTGAATTCATGGATTTTTTTTCACATTCTGTCTCTCACAGTTGAAGTGTACCTATGATGTAAATTACTGACCTCTGTCATCATTTTAAGTGGGAGAACATGCACAATCGGTGGCTGACTAAATACTTTTTTGCCTCACTGTACAATGTACTACACACACTGATGACTGAAAATAGTAACTAACAGAAATTCAATACTTTCAATAGGTAGGTAGGTAACCATTACAACATTACTAATTTACTTGGGTCAAAAGTAAGTCAAAGACAGAATGGACGTTCTTTACTTTAGACACCCCATGCTTTATTTATTCGACAACAACAAGGTCAACATGGTTTTAAACTTTAGGACCTCTTTACCAGCTTCTCTCTTCTCTGCCCCCCTAGTGCCTTTGGCTGTCCTTACTCAGATATTAACATACGAAAGGAAGTGGTGCTTCCGGATAGGCTGGGAGGAGAGCTATCTGTTAACCTTGTACCTGCTGCAACCATGCATCACCATAGCAACCAGTCTCACAGGTATTATCTAGCAAAATACCTTTGTTAACATTTACCAGAAATCTCAGCAGCAAAGATTATCCTGACATGCTTTTTATTTACGTTGCACCTGTTTATCTGTTTGCTCGTGGACAAGGAGAGGAATTCAGGTGAAGACCGTGCCTAAAGACGATGTGCTGGTGCTTCCTTTAGGGAAAAGAAGAAGACTGACAGAGAGGTGAGGTCACATGTTAATCTGACTTCTCTGACCAACAGAGCTTCTCCTTGAGTGATGCTGGTGCGTCCCAGCAGATGTTCAGAATAAAAGTCAGTTTGTAGATGAGAGAGTGGGTGGTTGTTGTCAGGAGATCATCACTGGATGTTGTATAACACTGGATTATATAACACACAAACGCACGCACGCACGCACGCACGCACGCACGCACGCACGCACACACACACGCACGCACACACACACACACACACACACACACACACACACGCACGCACACACACAGCAGAATCAGCAGAAAACCAGAATTTCTTCTTTCTCGTTTTCTTCTCTTTGGCTCCACCCTCAGGCTGTCCCAGCCTACTAAGTTATGTCATGTGAATCAGGAAGAGGAGGAGCTTCACGCTGCAGGCATAAGCCCAGGTTGGTGTTTCTTTCATTCAATTCAATTTCAATTTCAATTCAATTTTATTTATATAGCGCCAAATCATGACAAGAGTTGTCTCAAGGCACTTCACATAATAAACATTCCAATTCAGGTCAGTTCATTAAGCCAGTGACTATACAGCAATCCTCATACTAAGCAAGCATAAAGCGACAGTGGAGAGGAAAACTCCCTTTTAACAGGAAAAAACCTCCAGAGAATCTTGGCTCAGTATAAGCAGCCATCCTCCACGACTCACTGGGGATGGAGAAGACAGAGCACACACACACACACACACACACACACACACACACACACACACACACACACACACACACACACACACACACACACACACACACACACACACACACACACACACACACACACACACACACCAAGTAGTGTGTCTATAGTTATATTCTGATTTCTTAGTAAATATTCTATTTGGCGAGAGATAAACTTTATTGTACTTATCCTAGTTAATCTTATAATTAAACGGGTAAACTAGTAGTAGCTCGTCCAATGTCAAAGAGAGTAAAATGTTATTATCAGGAGAGGGAGAATGTTTAAGTGGTTAGCAGCAGTGTGCTAGCCGATACCCCTGCATGTTGGAGGCAGGGCAAGGGAGAGCCGTCTTTACCGACTGTACACTCCACCTCCCTGTACTCCCCCACTTGTCCAGATTTGGGCTAACATCAGATTTTAACCATAGGCCCTATCAAATAAAAATGTTTTAAGCCTATTCTTAAAAGTAGACAAGGTGTCTGCCTCACGGACTAAAGCTGGGAGCTGGTTCCACAGGAGAGGAGCCTGATAACTAAAAGATCTGCCTCCCATCCTAATTTTAGATATTCTAGGAACCACCAGTAGACCTGCAGTCTGAGAGCGAAGTGCTCGGTTAGGAACATATGGAACAATCAGATCACTGATGTATGATGGAGCTTGATTATTAAGAGCTTTATATGTGAGAAGAAGGATCTTAAAATCTATTCTGAATTTAACAGGTAGCCAATGTAGGGAAGCTAAGACAGGAGAGATATGATCTCTCTTTTTAATTCTCATCAGAACTCCAGCTGCAGCATTTTGGACAAGCTGAAGACTTTTAACTACATTCTGTGGACTTCCTGAGAGTAATGAATTACAGTAATCCAGTCTTGATGTAATAAATGCATGAACTAGTTTTTCAGCATCACTCCTGGAAAGGATGCTTCTAATCTTAGCAATATTCCGAAGGTGGAAAAAGGAAATCCTACAAACTTGTGAAACCTGGGATTTGAATGACATGTCCTGGTCAAAGATAACACCAAGGTTCCTTACTTTGTTCTCGGAGATTAATGTAATGCCATTCAGGTCAGGTGATTGGCTAAGCAATTTCCTTTTCTGGATTTCTGGTCCAAAGATGAGAACTTCCGTCTTGTCTTGATTTAAAAGCAAAAAGTTTAGAGTCATCCAATTTTTTATGTCCTCAAGACAAGCCTGTAATCTACCCAACCGATTAGGTTCATCAGGGTTAATGGATAAATATAGCTGAGTATCGTCAGCATAACAGTGAATTTATCCCATGCTGTCTAATGATTTTACCAATTGGGAGCATATATATAGTAAAAAGAATTGGTCCAAGCACTGAACCCTGTGGTACTCCACAAGTAACCCTGGAGTATGAAGACGATTTGTCATGTACATTTACAAAATGAAATCTGTCAGACAGGTAGGATTTAAACCAGCCTAACGCTGTTCCTTTGATCCCTACAACACGTTCAAGTCTTTCTAAAAGAACATGGTGATCAACTGTGTCAAAGGCAGCACTGAGATCTAACAAGACTAGAACAGACACAAGATTCTTATCTGAGGCCATGAGAATATCATTTGTAACTCTCACTAATGCAGTTTCAGTGCTGTGATACTCTCTAAAACCAGACTGAAATTACTCAAACAGATCATTCAGACTGCAGTGTACATAAAGAACGAAGAAGAGAATTAGGATAAAAACAACAAAGAGAATAAAACTGTGGATCCAAACAGAAATGATTACGATGTCTGAAGCAAATATTCAAATGTACTAGGCTAGGAGCAGTCCTTCTAGAGTAACCCCCAAATTCCACTACCTCCGCTCCGCTCCGCTGCGGTCCGCCCCCGCCTTCCGCAGCCGCTCGCTTCCGAACTCAGTTTTTACTGGTACGCGCTCTACAACGGCTCCGCTCCGGTGCGGAGACCTGAGGGGGGCAAACAAGCATGCGCGGGATTTTCGAGATCTTGCGATACAGTCCGAGTAATAAACGCGGAAGTTAGATCCAAACACCCGTTGTGTGGGAGAAGCATCGGCATGAACTGTTTAATCTGCCCATCATTTGTGTTGAGAGATCAGCAGTTTTTGGATCAACAAAGTGTGACTACTTTGATAGTGGAAACTGTATTTATGGCTTACTTTTGTGCATTTAAAGTTCAGCTGCCACTGATAGTTGTTAAAAGTTGTTAAACCTGTGCATATGAAACAAAAAACGCCTTTTGTTTATCGATTTATTGTGAAAAACGGAAGTTGTGCTTGCTCCTTTTCCTGTTGGGCGATGGTGATTTCTGTCCATTTACTGCGGAGGTGCTCCGGCGAAAATAGGATCGATTCTATTTTTGCCGGACGCCGGAACAGAGGGCGGCGCACGGCGCCGCACTGCCGGAGCACGGCCGCAGTAGTGGAATTGCTCTGATTGACTACAACGGGACCGATTTTGCTCCGGCGTTCGTGTCGGAGCGGAGCGGAGCGGAGGTAGTGGAATTTGGGGGTAAGCCTGTTCCACCATTCTGGACCAGACACTGAAGGGACCCTGTTGTCACGGGCCTAAGACTAGGCCTTGTGGTTCTGGCAGCAACACGCTCATTCAGATCACAACAAAGTCGATGACGTTAAGCAAAGCTTGTGCACCATTCAAGGCCGTATCTACCATTGAGGACACCGAGGTCTGGACGTTAGTATTTTTTTTCTGCAGCGTTTTAATGGTAGAGATGCTACAACAACAGGAGGTAGCCAAACTAAAGGTTTATAATGACCACAAAGAAGAGTGTAGCTTGCCTTGTTTGCCAATAAACATGAGAAGAGGAAGCAGGAGGATGTGTTGATGACCATTAAACATGTAAGGTTTGCTGCCAATATATGAAGTGGCCAGCTAGTCAGCATCATGCTTAGTCACAAATTGTGCAGGGTAAGGACTCATTTCTACTAACAATCCTATTTTACAACAGAAGTTTTAACAACTTCTGGGCTCAGAAGCAGCTGCTCGACTTGCCGGGTCTGCCATTTTCCACGTAGCCAGCCTCGTGCTGAGCAGACTGTTTACCACATGTGGCAACCGGCAATGGTTACCCCTATTGGCTGCTAGATGTAAACACAAACCCGGTGTAGTTCCCATCAAAATAAATATGGTTTTTAAAAATTAAAATATCTTTTAAAGGAAATAGTGCATCTTCATTCTGCACCCCTCTAAACACCCTTAAAAAAAGCTTTTTAATAAATTGTTCCATATTCAACCTTTAAATCTGCTCTCCAGATACCAGCTAAACGTATTTTCATTTATCATCACATCGTCTGCTAAGGGTAGTCGTTTCTGCCCACAGACAGTGTAGATCGATTTGTTTTTCCTATTCAGTGGGCCTGTTCTTGGCAAGCCGTTGTAACATTTAATCAACAATCGTACTTCACTAATTCCATTTTACAGTGCAATAATAAAAACCTGCCAAAATGTCTGAAATGTCAAATCCCAACCACCCCCTCTCTTTGTTTACTGGGAAACCTGGACGATGTCCCGATTGAAACATCTTTGGTTCACGTGGTTCTGACTGCCATATGCATCGCTAAGAAAACTATCCTCTTGAATTGGAAAAATGGAGAAACTCTCTGCATTAACCAGTATAGAAATCTTTTGTTAGATCATATTGCACTTGATATAGCCTCTGCTTCCACTTCAGATCAATCTCTCTGGGCTCCTTTGATCGGTTCCATCACATAGCGAGGGTGGGGGACCGTTGATGTTGTCCTGCGGGATGGTGTGGGTGAGGGGGTGGAGGGTCTGAGTTTGGAGTATCCGGATGTTCCCTGGAGGTGGGTTCACTGGGGGTGTCTGGGACTGGGGGGCTGCTGCCCCCCTCTGGAGGTGCTTGGATTGCCTTGGGGGGTGGACTACTGGCTGTTGTGAGTGGGGGACCTTGGGGGTCTTGGCGGTGGCCATGGGTCGCTGACTGGCATCTGCATTGCCCCTGAGTTGGTCTGGGTGGGGGCCTGGGGGCTCGGCCTGTGGGGGTGGCCAGCCCCGTGTGGGGATCTGGGCGGGGCCTTGGGGGTCGTGTCCTGCCATGTATACTGCCGGGAAGAAGGCAGGAACATGCAGCAGTGCCTGGCCCGGGCTCAGGTGCCGCAGGTAGACCTTGGCTCCTCTGCTGTCCCATCACAGAGGAGGGGGATGTCCAGGAGGGGGAGGACCCAACCATACCTGGATGTCCTATGTCTTATATATTCTGGAAGTTGTGCAAATACTTTAAAACTGTAATGCATTATTTATTACTTGTTACCCTCATTTTAAAGTAATTCAATACATTACAATATTACTGATTTTAAAATGTAAGGCATTACACTACTGTTGCATTACTTTAAGTTACTTTCACCAAAACAACTTCAGTATGAATCTGGTCATGTGACGCTCAGTGAGCTCATGACATATATGTGGAAGGTGATGTGGTGTCTGAGCTAGGATTGCTGTTAAAAACAGTCAGATATACTAACAGTGCTTTAAAATGATTGTTTATTAAATAAAAACAACAACAATCTGTACTCTCAGCACGCTGCCATCTTAGATTACCTGAGCAGGGAGTGAGGTGGTGGGAGCTCCAAGCCTACATTTGCCTTGGTCCCCAAATGCCTTGATACGGCCCTGGATGTGGGACTGACTTCTGGGGTGATCTGATTCTATCACATGTATGAATATTAAATGCTTATATATTATTGCTTTTCACTGGTAAACATGTGTGTTGGGGATAAATCTACCTACTTTTTTTCTTTTCAAGCACTTTGTTTTGTCTTCTTGATTTCATGTGAATAGCTTCCAGCCCTTTCTCTCTCTAACCTTCCTGCATGCTGCAGGTTTTCTCCGTCTTCCAGAAAAACTGTAAACTAGATTTCCTACTTTCTAACTAATCAGCCAAAGGGATCTACCCAACGGAAAATAAAAGCTTAATATGCGCTGCGCTCCAGCAGCAATGAGTTGAAGTCACCGGGGCACAGATTATGAACTCAGCTGAAAAGTACATGAAGTACCAGAGAATATGGGCTGATATAAACGATCGCAAACGAATGACTTTGTTTTGGTGGAGCAATTTTGTGAATATAACAGCGGCCGCGTGCAGGACACAGCTGGAGTATTTGAGCCGTTACCGCTGCGTTCTCTCTGCTCAGAGAATGCCCGCAAAGCTGAGTCCATAAATGACGTCATATATGTGGATACTGGATCTTTTTTCAGGCTTCCCGCAATTTGAATTGTTAGGAAACCCACATCTTGATTCTGGGTTTAAAAATGTGTTGTAATTACCGCGTTACTGACAACTGTACCAAGTAAATATTACCATTTTCTTTCCCTGTAATGCCTTACATTACCACAATTTAATCAATTTCCCTCTGGGATTAATAAAGTATATTTGAATTGAATTGAATTGAATTACAGCAAAAAGCAATGCATTACAGTAATTACTTTTTACCGCGCTACTCCCAACACTGGTTAGGTGTGACTTAGACTCCATCTGACAAATGGATGATTGAGAAAACCCTGACAGATCTTCGTCACACTATCACTTAACATCCATGGAGTCATTCATCTTGACTCACAACGAGGGAGGTTGTTGTTGGTTTAGCGTCCAGGAAACAGCAGAGAACGTTTCAGCTAGTAGAAGCTAACTGTTAGCATTAGCAACTCCACCACACAGCAGAACTCCTCCAGGTTTGTGTTATTTGTGGGGATTAAACATCAATGTTGCAGGCCATCCGGACTTCCTTTTCAGCCAAAAGAACCTGGACAAGCTGGATAAAATCTGTTGCGTTACACCTGACCGCAACGGTTCCTTCAGAATAAAAGCTGAACCTCACGACCCCTTCAGGGTCTCGGAGACACCAGTGATAACCTGTTGTGACCTGGAAGCATTCCCAGACTAGTTTGGTCGGCACCGCTGCTTTTCTACCGGCTTCGGTACCAAGGAGGGTCCAAGAGGACCTCGACATTCTGGATCTAAACGGAGGCTTCCCCTGGGTACGTAGACCGACAGATGGCGTCTCATGTGTGTTATAAATCTCCAACTATAGTTTAGAGCGAAACATTCACTCCCACTCAGAACTAACTGCTTCTCCGGATCCACTGGTTCGGATAGTAACATTCCACACACACACACACACCATCCTCTCACGTCTCACTCCACCTTAGTCCATCAGTACACAGAGTGTTTAAGCTGGTCTCGTTTAAATTGTGTAGAAATAAATTTCTTAACTATCATGAACCTGACTCTCTCTCTTTCCTCTGAGTTAATACGAAGTGTCGCTTAATCCCTGCAATAAAAAGTTCTGATCTTCTGGTTAAAATATTCAAAGATCCATCAGATTGATATTTCATATTTCTATGGAATCTCACATTTTATGGTTCATAAGTAAATGGCCTGTATTTGATATAGCACCTTCTAGAGTCCTGGAACCCCCCCCCCCAAGGCGCTTTACAACACAATCAGTCATTCACACATTCACACACTGGTGGTGATGAGCTACGATGTAGCCACAGCTGCCCTGGGGCGCACTGACAGAGGCGAGGCTGCCGAGCACTGGTGCCACCGGTCCCTCCGACCACCACCAGCAGGCAACGTGGGTTAAGTGTCTTGCCCAAGGACACAACGACAGCAACAGACTGAGCGGGGCTCGAACCTGCAACCTTCCGATTGCGAGGTGAGCACTTAACTCCTGTGCCACCGTCGCCCCAAGTAAAATGTAAACTGCCCAGAGCAAACAGTCAGTGGTGAGGTCGTGTTGCTGTTATCCAATCAGAGGAGAGACGTCCGAATGTTGTGAATATTACTAAGACTAGATCCTGCTGTTTTCTTCCTCCTCCTAGACCACAGCAGACATTAATGGAAGCCCTAACAAGATGAGCATTGGGCCTCTGCAGTCAGAAAGAGTATCTGAAGGTGAAAGGTTAAACACGTAGGGGGGTTTGTAAACCATGAAGCCTTAAATAAAGCATAAGAGTATTGTTTCAATGGAAACCAAAGCATGATGTCAGTGCTGATAAACATTGAGAGCAGCAGCTAGTTGGCTGTTCTGCAGAGAGAAGAAAAACTGCTGACTCCTGCTGATTTTTTTTTCCTGCTCCTCCACTGCACCACTGCAGAATGAACAACACACACTCAACACGCCTCTGCTGCAGAACAAACACACACCTTATTCTTTTTAGAAAAGAAATGCATTTATTGGCCCACTTATAAAGCTCTAAGCAGAGGGCATGGACACCACAATTACTGTCATTTGCTGCTGAACTGACACAGAGTGTCAGTCAGTCAAGCGGACCTTTGTAGCAGCTGATATTTTCCATTGGTCGTTATAACCACGGCTAATGTGCCACCACAGGCTAATGCTAAGTTTGGGTTAGATGATGTTCATGGAGACCCTAGAACACTCCACTGATCAACAGGCAATGGCACACCTGGACTGTGTTTTAAAAGTATCAGTAGATTTTATTCAGAGACCCTCATCCTGAACACTGGCATATCACAAGGGCGTGTCCTCAGTCCACTTCTCTGCTCTCATTTCACTCACAACTGCTCTCCCATTCATACCAGTAACACCACTGGCCAATGTGTTGACTGACAACATGAATTAATCAGCCTACAAGAGGACGTTTAGTAGCTGAGGCAGTGATGCAACAGCAAAGACCTGAACACATCCAAAACTAATGAGGGTGGACTTTAGGAAAACCAAGCAGACTGAGCATTCTTCCCTCTGTATCCATGGGGAGAAGGAGATGAGTTCCCAAGTCCCTTGTTCTCCACATTTCCATCTTACTCTCGGTCTACTAACTTTTCTCTCTAGCTAGGGGCATAATCATTGTGTGGTCATGTGCACGCTGACCAACACCTAAGTTAATCTTGTAAAAAGCTGGGAGTCTTTATCCTAGTTTACATACGCCTTAGAAAACTGGCCTCTCAAATAAAGTTTGTTCCACCCCAGTAAAGTAGGTGGCGACATGCCCCTTTCATGTCAGCATTCTTCTGGTTTGAGTCGGTGTGCATATCCTGTTTCAGGTGCCTCTGTTTACTGCTTGTGTTGGTCTAAGGAATGTACAGCAACGCTGCAGCACAGCTCGTTTGGTACGTACTGTCCAGCTTTATGGTGTTGCGCTGGTTGCTTTGTGACGATGGTCTTCTCAGAAGACCTCTTCCACTGTCTCGTCACTTCCAGAACGCGAGCGTCTTACCGGTTTAGCTCGGCTGACCCGTTTACATGCAGGATGTAATCTAGGGCTGGGCGATATGGCAAAAATAGAATTTCACGATTTTTCCAATATTTTATCACAATTTCGATTTTATCACGATTTTTAATCCATAAATAGCATAACTTCAATTGCATATTAAAGAAGAGAAACATTGAATAAACAAACATTTATTCATATTAGGGATAATCAACACAGTGCTAACACACTTATATTTTAAACTCACACCAGAGATGATAAAAGCCCTGAGAGAAACAATTACAAAAATCAGTTTTTCTCGTTTTTCAAGTAACTTAACATTAATTAAAATCGTAAACATATTTAAAGTGCAAACATGTCAATTGCAAACGTATTGTGCAAACATTAACTTGTTCAAAAAACATTAACTTGTTCAAAAAACATTAACTTGTTCAAAATACTATGTAGCTCCCAGTTGCTCATGTAGTGGATAGTTAAGCTCAAATACGGTTCTGATGTGCGGCTGGACCAGAGATCGCTTGTGGTAGCAAATAACTGCGCATTCTGAATATTTTCTGCAACTCTCACTTTGCATTCAGCGTACATGCGTGGAATGGCGGTGTTCGAAAAATACTTGCAGCTGGAAAACTCGTAGCGCGGATCCAATGTTTTTATCATGTTCTTAAATCCCGCTCCTACTGTTCACACGGGACACAAATCTTTAACCAAGTGGTACGTCACTGCATCTGTCACGCTGTTCCATCGTCTGCTGTCTCTGTCGTAAGAAGTGAGTTTTGTGTGTTTCTGTTAGCGTTTGCTGCCTGGAAGAAGCACTAGCCGCTGCCGTTGCAGGCTTTTTAGCTTTAGCTGCCAGCTGGCTCTCACTGTACTGTTTGGGATGCCTTCTTTTCAAATGGTTAAACAAGTTTGTGGTGTTTCCATCACTTGCCTTGACACTCTCCTTGTAAACTTTGCAAATGACGTTTCGCTGCTCTTTGTCGTCTGGTGAAAAACCAAACCAGTTCCATATAATGGATAGGGATGGGTACCTTTGACATTTGAATCGATCCGGTACTAATTCCCGGAACCTACGAATCGATACCGGTACTTAACGGTACCAATTTGATACTTTTGAGTGTTTCATATTTTAATTCTCTTTTATAATTAAATATATATTTTTCTCAATATATAACAATATTTGATAAATATCACGATAAATAGCATTCAACAGTTTGTATTTTAACATCGTCCTTGTAGTTTTATAAGCTGATAATTAAACTGAAGCAAACATCTTTACTGTGAACTAAATTTACTGTAATCTTCATTCCTTTTGCCGTCCTTTTTCTTTTGATTTTTCCTACTGGGAAGTTAGAATTTCCGAGGAGAAAGTGAACGCACCATTAGTTGTCTGTGAAAGTTCTCAGTCATCCAGGTCATTGTAGTCTAATGAGCTTTGAAAGAAAAGCGTCTGGACTTCTTTGAGTTGCTTGAAGACGTTTCACCTCTCATCCGAGAGGCTTCTTCAGTTCTAAGGTCAAATGGTGGAGAGTCCCAGATTTAAACCCAGTGGGAGTTTTTTCCCTGCTCGGGGGAAACTCCCACTGGGTTTAAATCTGGGACTCTCCACCATTTGACCTTAGAACTGAAGAAGCCTCTCGGATGAGAGGTGAAACGTCTTCAAGCAACTCAAAGAAGTCCAGACGCTTTTCTTTCAAAGCTCATTAGAGCACCATTAGCTGATAACAATGGTGGCAATGGAAGCTAACATATCAAGCTAACGTTATGTTAAACAGTTTATTTAGCTGCTGGAGCAGATTAAAACGATGATGCCTCACACTTAGATCGTTGTCGCTGGTTTCATCTTCACCCAATCACCCGTGGCATTTAGTGAAGTGGACCCAAGCGTTAGCGTGCGTTCTTCTTTCTACCATGCTGCTCTGTTTACAACTGGCTCGCAGGGACCGACGACATAACGCTCTTGCGTATGCGCAGCTTTCTTGGCAAGTTCTCGTTATGAAGGACGGCTACCGAAACGAGACACCGTTTGAAATGACGTGAATCGGTGCTCGGTCGGTACTATAGAAAAGGCGTTCCTCTTCGGAATGAAAACCTCGTTGTCGCTCTCAGCCGCGGCCGAAGCCATGTTTGTTCACACACAGGTGAAAACAAGCGGGGCACTAATATATTACTATGACTCACTCTGATTGGTTAAGGGTCAAACAAAGGCGTGTCATTCGCCTGGGGTAAGTTCCCTTTTCATTCAGAGGCAGAAATTCAACAGCAGAGCTGTGAATCGTGATAAAAAGGTCTCTCAAAAATGACAGACCGTCAGATGTGTAGATCGTAAAACGGTCTAAAATCATCATATCGCCCAGCCCTAATGTAATCAGATTACTACTGCCTTATCTGGGTGCTTCAGCTCGATCGGAACCGATTCGCCTTCAGCCAAACTAAAACGTTTGCATGCCATTTAAAAAACTGCTGTGAGACTTTTAGGGAGATACTTTGGTTTTCCGATGTGCATGCAAACGCACTGAGTTGAGGAGAAGAAGAACCTGCTGAGGATGATTAACTCTTCACCACCCCCACCCACGTCAACTACATTTACACTGATAAGGCTCCATAGGAAAATCCAGCCTGACCAGCCAGCCCCATGCTTCCTGTTGGGAAGAATTGGGTCTGGGAATGCTCCTATTCAATAACCCCCTGAGAAATGTAACCAAACCAATCAGCGCTGAGCAGCATACTTCACACCGCAATGCTTATTTTCCCCTAAACAACAGACGGCGTTTGAAGCGGAGTTCGCTGCAGCTCTTTCCTCTGTTCTAAATGACTTGAATATGCCTTTAAAAACACACGAAGCACCAAAAGCCATTCTACTAAAAGATGTTTGCACCATCGCCAGACCCCGTTTTTTACTACAGCTAAAAAAAACTACAGCATTGCGCAGTACAGTCGGCATTTCCACCCCTTTTATGATTGGTTATTTTTGAGCTGGCTAGTCCCGCCCCTCATGTGCCTGTGAGTATCCTGTGTAGACAGAGAACGAGTTTGACAGGCCAGGCTAAAGAAAAGCAGTACCATGGTTTAAGTTTGATGAGTTTTATCATGACAACATGAATGTGGAGTTACGTAGATAAAGTTTGTTAGATTATAACCGGTAATAAGCACAAACATGGGCCTGACTCCTGGAAATATTCACACCCCACTCTTTGCTCTCTGTTTCCATGGAAACGGACACCCAATGAAGTGACAATTTCCATGGAAACTGCTGGCTATGGTTCCTGCAGGTTTGGCAGTGATGATCAATGACACATTACAGTAGTCTTTCTGCTTAGTAGTGAATGGGTTTGTTTGACTTACTCAGCACTGGTCTCACTGGTGCTTCTGACCAAGTTTCTGTTTTAACACAAGGTCCAGGTTTTAGTTGGAACTTAAAGATCTGTTGCTCTGATTCAGTCTACAGTGTTTACGCTTCTTCTAAACTGTCTCACTGTGTCTCCTGCAACAGAGACCAGTCTGCAGGCTGTCCTCCACCAGTCTGTGTTCCTGTCAGCCATGTCTCCACAGCCTGGACGTGATCTTTCTCTTTGTTGGGAGCAACACCGTAAACTTCTGCCAGGTGTGATTAGAGTCCACGCTGAGGCGGTCCAGCACTGGAGTGTCCAGCAGGTGGTTTTTGTTTTCTTTCTTTTAATCCCCATTAGCTACCCACTATTCTTCTTATGGTCATTGCATCATCAAATAAACAGATAGGATGCATCGACACTGGGCAAGACAGCAGACCAGATTAGGGTGTACATGCAACATTCATACGGACTACAATACACAGAATAAAGAAATTAATAAAGTACATTTTACATCAAACAGCAGACGGGAGAATTAAACTATGATGAGACAAACCTAACATGAAAGAACTATTACAAATATTTAGCTAGTGTGGATCAGAAGCACAGGTTACCATGGTGATGATTAAGACTTCACCTTTGAGTGTTGTGATGTGGTGTACCAATCCAGGACTCTGATGTAATGGATCCAACTGTCTCAACAGGTTTCAGATTTTATCGAGTCCCTGCCCGGCTGCGAGGAACAAGCGAAACAGTTCAGAGATGAGGTGAGGTCACTAGTCAGCTGTTGTAGATTTGACTGACTAGTTGTATATAATTATGACTAAATTATTTATATACACTAAAAAATGAAACAACACTGTTGGTTTTGCTCCCATTTTTCACGAGCAGAACTCAAAACATTTTCCAGACACACAAAAAGGCCATTACTGTCAAATAGTGTCCAGAAATCTGAGTAGGCAAGTGCTCCCAATCCATGGTGTCTAGTAGCCACGTATATAAATCTAACCAGAATAATAATAAAAC
The DNA here is from genome assembly GCF_043380555.1 of Nothobranchius furzeri. Taxonomy (NCBI): domain Eukaryota; kingdom Metazoa; phylum Chordata; class Actinopteri; order Cyprinodontiformes; family Nothobranchiidae; genus Nothobranchius; species Nothobranchius furzeri. Next base: position 65,393,387 of record NC_091747.1, read on the forward strand.
CAGAACGGCGTTTGTGAACACTTTTGAGCAGCTGCTGCCAAACAGGCAGACGTGGGAGTTTATCACACAGGACAGTTTTGAACCACTCTGGATAATGTCCCCATGTGCTTCAGATTTGTGTCTATTTAACGGGGGGGGGGGGGGGAGTTGTGACCTCTTGATATTTACATATAATATATATATTATTTACTAGTGTTGGGTTGTGTTCATGTTCTTTAAATCTGGACTCAAAACCACCTGGTTCAGCCTGTATACTGTCACCTTTTCTATCTTCACTGATTTTATTATCTAGTTTGTATTTTTAGGCTTCTGTGTGATTTTTGCTGTTTTTAACTTGGTTTCTTTGTTGTTATTTTATTGCTGTAAAGTGTCCTTGTGTCACTTGAAAGGCGCTTTTAAAAAAATGCATTATTATTATTATATTATTATTATTATTATGATGATGTTGATAAACTATAGTTAGTGAAGGCTGTACCAACTCCAGCCTGTCAGGACATCGAGTCCACGGGTTTCCAGATACGAGAAACGACGCCCCTATCTCCGTGCCTGAGGGCGTTTTGTGCAGCTTCTGTAGCCCACATCGGTCGGTACCGGGTCAGGGAGGTCCGCGCTGGGCTCCGGAGACCTGTGGTGTTGTTTAACCCTTTGATGCATGAATTATGAAATCTTCAACCATGATTTTTTAAACAATTTTTTTTCATTCATCTTTAGGTGTGAATGGAACAAATTTCAACAAACATTTTTTCTAACATTTAATCATTTACAAATAATTTATCACATGTCCACCTCAGTGGACAGCATGTGTTCTGAACATGGAATATGTTGGCTAGACTTACTGAAGTCCAAATGGAGGGGCTCAAATGCAATAAAGTCTTCAACAGCTGTGCTGAATAGCAACAAAATAAAAATAATTCTGAGTACCCGTCCACTGTAGTGACCATTATGCATCAAAGGGTTAAAAAATCATATGTGGGTTTCTAGAGCTCAGATCACCGTCTGAACCAGGTCAGAACCGACCACCAGAAGAGACGCAAGGCTCAGTGGGCCAGCTGGTGTCTGAGTCAGAACCAGATCAGAACCACTGCAGACCTCCAGGAGAGGATCATGCACAGCTTTTAAAAATCCCAGCTGGACTGGTTCGCTGGTGTCTGGGTCAGATCCAGCTCACAGAAGCCCGCATGAGCTCCAGAACCGGATGACAGGCGTCTCTCTCCCTCTCTCTAAGCTGGTTAGCTGAACGGATATTAACGAGTATGAGACAGCTGACAGACGCTTACTAGTAGGGTTGGGCATTGAGAATCGAGTTCCAACTGTTCATTTTTCCCGGAATCGCTCAATGTTTTTTATTTCGATTCCTAGTTTTGATTCCTAGTGTGCTGACGGAAGAGGAATTTGTGGCCGATCTCCGTGAAAAACAGACCTGATCTGCAAATTGTGATCAAGGCTTTTCAGAGCTGATCACACCAGCTGTCTGTGTGCAGCACCAAGTCCCTCCTCCCTGCCCCCACCCCGCATGCAGCGGCCAAATCTAAACAAACACGTCTGCCGAAATTTTACTCTGTGATGTAAACGTTAACTCCTGCAGCATAGAGGAAACGTGTTAAATACGTCAACACGGTGGATTTAATAGAAGCTTAAAGAACAAACTCTGGACGGTGTGAGGCGAGTTTGTCTCACTGCAGAAATAACAACACACACGGAGCGTCAGCAGTCACACGCAGCCGCTCACCAACACTCGTGTGTGTGTGTGTGTGTGTGTGTGTGTGTGTGTGTGTGTGTGTGTGTGTGTGTGTGTGTGTGAGAGCATCAGAGACTGAACAATAACCTGTAGAATAATTAAAGTCATCATGCTAGAGCAGCTTCTCTGTGGTGGACCACACCAGCTTCTGCCGCAATAAATAATAATAATAATAATAAATAACATTTTTATTTCCTTTCTGAACTGTTTATGTTGAGAGTTTTAATGTTTAAAATCTGTTAGCTTGTTACTGACAGCAGCTACGTTTAAGTTCCTGTTGTGACTGAAGCTGCTGCAGCATGGAGGTGTAGTTCTCAGTCATCCTGGACATGATCATCCTGAAAGTGTTAGCTGAAGACAGCTGGACGTTTCTGGATATGTTGGAGACATTTAGCCTCTCATCCCAGAGGCTGCTTCCACACTTTGGTTGTGGTCAGAAACAAACACACTGGTTGTGCTGCAAGTCTTTTTCTTTTTTCTCCTAAACATGTTTTTGTCTAAATGAAGGTGATGTTGTTGTTCATAGAGTTAAAATTCATGTTGAAGTTAAGATGATGTCTTCCAGTAGGACCTGTGGTTAGCTGGCTCATGTAAAGCATGTCATGTCTTCAAAGAATCTGAATCAGGAATCGATAGGAACCGGAATCGAAACAGGGAATTGGAATCAGAATCGTTCAAAATCAAACGTTGCCCCACCCTACTTATTAGTATTAATATTATATTAACTGAGTGATACTGCTTTAACTGTAGCTACAGACATGTTTAAAGGACAAAAACAAGCTCTGCAAGTAAAATGTTCATGAACTTTGAACTATTAGAGCAGGAGTGCCCAATCCTGGTCCTGGAGGGCCGGTATCCAGCAGGTTTTAGTGGTTTCTCTGCTCCAACACACTTGATTCAGTGGTTGAATCACCTGTGCAGCAGCTCATCAGGCTCTGCAGAAGCCTGTTAATCACCTGCTGATTGAATTCAGGTGTGTTGAAGAAGGGTTAAACCTAAAACCAGTTGGATACCGGCCCTCCAGGACCAGGATTGGGCACCCCTGTAATTGTCTTTGTAGTTAAAATATGTCCAAATATCGGTGCCATTCCTGTTTTTACTGATCTCCTCATGTTTCTGAAGCACTGTTTAGTTTTTCTCCTCTTTTACAGATTTGTCTCATCAAAATTTACAAGTGCCATCGATCTATCTATCATCTATCTATCTATCTATCTATCTATCATCTATCTATCTATCTATCTATCTATCTATCTATCATCTATCTATCTATCTATCTATCTATCTATCTATCTATCTATCTATCTATCTATCTATCTATCTATCTATCTATCATCTATCTATCATCTATCTATCATCTATCTATCTGTCTATCTATCTGTCTATCTATCTGTCTGTCTATCTGTCTGTCTATCTGTCTGTCTATCTGTCTGTCTATCTGTCTGTCTATCTATCTGTCTATCTATCTATCTATCTATCTATCTATCTATCTATCTATCTATCTATCTATCTATCTATCTATCTATCTATCTATCTATCTATCTATCTATCTATCTATCTATCTATCTATCTATCTATCTATCTATCTATCTATCTATCTATCTATCTATCATCTATCTATCATCTATCTATCATCGATCGATCTATCATCGATCGATCTATCTATCGATCTATCGATCTATCTATCTATCTATCGATCTATCTATCTATCTATCTATCTATCATCGATCTATCATCGATCGATCGATCGATCTATCGATCGATCGATCTATCTATCGATCTATCTATCTATCTATCGATCTATCGATCTATCGATCTATCGATCTATCGGTCTGTCTGTCTGTCTGTCTGTCTGTCTGTCTGTCTGTCTGTCTGTCTACACACACACACACACACACACACACACACACACACACACACACACACACACACACACACACACACACACACACACACATCTCAAACTTTTTATAAGGCACTTTACTTACAGTTGATGCAGCTCAAAGTGCCTTAGATTAAAATGTCCCCACATCTCCCAATCCCGTGGTTAATTTGTGCTGCCAAGTGGTCATGGAGTGCAGTAATCGTCGTAAGCCAGTAGGCATGGATCATGTCAGGAGTTGGTGCTGTCCAGTTTTTCATACCTGAGACTTTCTTGGATGTCTGCCACAGTGATGGAAACTAGGTTGTGCTCAGGGAGGTTAGTGTGGTCTTCTCCTGGAGAGGCTAGCCACTTAGCATTGCTGTTGTGTGATGCAACCTTCTCCTAAATGCCCTTCCAGTCTTTTTCCTTCTCCAGCCTTGGTGGGTTTGCTCTGTTAATACCCTGCCATTCGGACCAGAACCTCTCACCACAACAACAGTTTCTTCCCCTCTGAAGCTGGACTCATGACAGTCCTAGTGTTTCAGACACATGACCCGGTGTTGTGTTTGTACCTGAATCGCTCAGCGCTGATCATTACCTACACTGTCTTGTGTTTAGTAGCTATTTCTTTAATTATTGCCACTTTATATTATTTTATCATTATATTTTTACTTCCTAGTTTTGCTTATCTCTTAATTTTATCTTTCCTTTTTGCATGAAGTACCACAGCAGTTTCCTAAAGTGATTTCTTGCATTTTTGGCAACAACAAAAAAACCTTCTGATTCTGATATTAGTAAATGCTACATTGAGGCTATCACCTTCAATGTCAACATGAATGTTTTTTTAGCTGGTTGGGCTGAGAAAAGCTAGTTTTTTAGCCTGGCTTTACTTTCTCTCATGCACCTCTTCAGGAGGCTGGCCAAGGCTTCCAGACATTGTTTGGCAGTTTCCAGTGTTTTATATTTTTGATTTCTTTATTTATTAATTTCATCTCACTTAAGATGAGTCATCTTGTTTTCAAGCGGGTCCTCTACAGAAATTTAGAATGAGAATAAAAGACCAAGATAACTTAAACAACATTTTCAATGTGACTGTAATATCAATGGGGCAAAAGCAGAAACACAAAATAGAAAATATCTAACTAATAAACAATCACATAAGTACAGTAAATAAGAAATAAAGAAGAACACACATGTAGCGGTACCGGGCCTGGCAGCGCCGAACCCGGCGTGGTAACGCCGGCCCAGCCCAGCGGCACTGAGCCTGACGTGGTTCTATCGGCCTGACCCAGCGGTGTTGCAAGTTCCCACATGCCAAAGACAGTGGCAAGAAACGGAGTCAACAGGTGGGCCACAGAGATAAGATTGGACCCACACTGAAACACACTGAGCTTGCTTATGCGAGTAAAATCAGCCAGAGGACAGGGGCCCAACTGCACATCAAACATCCAAGCTGGGACAAAAGAAGATCAACTGAAGATAAAGCATCTCAGAAGTGGACAAACCCTTCATGAAGAATCCAAGGGGTCAGAAACTGTGGCGAGAAACGAAGGTCACGGAAGGGTCACAGAGATAAGGGATCAGAACTTGCTTCTGGGAGCAAAATTGGGCAGAAGGTCAAGAAGTGCCTGACCCTACCAGCAGGAGGAGGGGTGGAGCTGCAGGAGACAGACTGAAAAGAGCCTATCAGGAGACGGAAAGCCTTCATGAGGAATGCTGGACTTCGGGAAAAGACACCTAATGGCCTGAGTTCAGCTGAAAAGCCTTCCTGAAGAATGTGTTGAACTAAAAAAGTGTGTATCTGGTGAATGACCCCATGACCTTGCTGTCAGCTGATAATGATGTATGTGTAACTGGGAAACTTTTACTTGGTCTAGGCAGTCCCAAGAAGAGTATAAAAGAGCAGCTAGAAGCAGAGCTGACACAACAGTTGGGGCAGTCGACAGAAGAGACAGAGCAGATTTGGGATAGAAGAGGTCAGGAAGATTTTAGCATTAGCATCCTCCACAGGGGATAGGTTATTTTTATATTTACTCATTTTTTTGTATTTGGCAATTTTTGAAAGGAGTCAGTGAGCATATGTTAGAGGGTATTAACCTGAAGCTGAAGAAGACTTAGGGTTGGTGTAAGCCAACTCATTATTCTTAGTTAATTATTAGGATTAATTTCTCCTTGGGGGAAGTGATCAGTTTTATATCTACCCATTTTTTGTATTTTTTAATCTTGTAATAAACTTTTTGAAAAATAATCCACATCCCTGATTCTTCCAGGTCCTTTTTTAAAGGTTAAGGTTGGGGCCCCGACCTGAACAATAAGGAGAGGTAAGCACATTAATTACAGGTTCCTGAATTATCAGGATTTGCTTTACGGTTTGTGACAGATTAATAAAAAGAAACCTTAAGTAAAGAAGTTAGTCTTCTCCTCTCCCGTGAGTAACGAGACATCCTAAGGATGATGAGCCAAAACATTAGAAGGTTAAATTAGGCTCTGTTTGCAAGTGTGAAAAAGTCTCCGCCAGCGTGGGAAGGTTGGATTAATTAGATAAATTTATAAATCTATGTTAGCCTGATCAACTAACAAGAATCATTTTCTAGTTACCACCGCCCACAAAAGCTGACAGAGGCGCAAATTAATCCTAATATAACCCAAAGAATTGTCAGCGACGGATGGCCACCCGCTGAACTTTGCCCTAGTATCTAAACCACTAGATAACGGGATTAATTAAAAAAGAAAGTGTGCTATCACAAAAGAACAAGTACGGCATATCATTTCACCTTAAAATAGGAAACTGATTCTAACTGAGGGAGTCCAAACCAGGGTCTAGTACAATAAAACTCACCCACGCCCCACGAACCCTGAGAAAGCAGCACATTCTTATAAGTTCTAACGGAACCAGGTTTTAAAGGAACCGATAAATAGGACACACTCGCGACAGCGGCACCGGGCCTGGCGTGGTTCCATCCACCTGGCCCGGCAGCGCCGAACCCAGCATGGTAACGCCGGCCCAGCCCAGCGGCACCGACTCCGGAGGGGTCCTGCTGAGCCAGGCCCAACAACATTCATCGCATCGCGGTGAGCACTGGACCAGAGGACGACGGTTGCAGATGGGAGGAAGAGATGCCAGGAGGAAGAGCCGGTGGACGAGGTAAAGAAATGGCCACAGAAGACCTGGAGGAGATCAAACCATCTCTGAACTTTGTCACGTGAACTGTCAAAAGTAACATCACAGCAGAATCGATTACTGAGACTGATGGAGGAGGTGAAAGAGCTTAAAATACTGTTAACTGAAAAAGATAAGAAGATTTCGGCCTGAGAGCAAAGAGTTGATGAACTTGAACAACATACAAGACGAGAGGATTTGGTGATAATGGGACTAGAAACCCGACACAGAAGCTACGCAAAAGCAGTAGCAAATCATGACTCAGCAGAAGAGGCTTCAGACAAAGAACTTGAGACACTAGAACAGCAAGTTGTTACTTTTCTGCACAGCAAGAACATAATCATTCAAAGAGATGCTATTTCAATATGTCATGCACTGCTAAATCAACTATTATTGTAAGGTTCACCAGCAGGAAACAAAGAAACAGCGTTCTGTTACAAGCAAACAAGCTTAGAGGCACCAATGTGTACATAAATGAACAATTAACCAAAAAAATGGGACAATAGATAGAGAGGCACGGATGCTAAAAAAGCAGAAAAAAATTGTAGCTACATGGACGAGGAACGGGAGTGTATGGATCAGAGAACAAGAAGGGTCACAGGCTAAGGTAATAAAGGAACTGGGAGAACTGGAAAAATTTAATAAACAGTGAAAGTTGGAAGAGGGAATCAAGTAAAATCTCATATAGCATCACATAAATTAAGTACAAGTAAACCACAACACAAGCATATGGACATAACAACAAATACTTATGAGGAACTAGAATACAAGATATATGACCCTGGAAAGGAACTAGAACATAATTTGTACACACATATGAATAATAAATGTGAATATTTTAGTGAACAAGAACTAAGTGATTCAGTTTTGACAGAAGGTACCCTCTCGATCATTCACTTCAACAGTACAAGTTTGTATTGCAGTTACTCTAAAATATTGGATTATTTAACACAAAATAAAAAACCTTTTCAAAGCATTGCTATAACAGAAACATGGTTAAAAGAAGGAGATGAGGAGGAGGTACAAATAGAGGGGTATGAAATGTACTTTATGAATCGGAATAATAAAAGAGGAGGTGGTGTTGCACTGTATGTATGTCACAATTTAAAAAGTAAAGTCATTCATAACATGTCAACAGCCATCCAAGATGTCATGGAAATGATCACTATTGAAATCATCTCTGAAAAGACAAAAAACATAATAAGTTGTATCTATAGAGCACCTGGATCTTGTGTAGAAACATGTACAAATACAATTACTGAGATGTTGAGTGGATTCTGTAACAAGGATGTATTTCTCTGTGGGGACTTTAAAGGAGCATAGGGCAGGATGAAGAAACGAAACTCATTAGCAACGCACTCGGCGCTGTGAGTAACTGCAGCCCGGCACGAGAGCGCGCACAAACTCTTCACGAGAAAAAAAAAAGTTACAGTGATGTACGGCCAGAACGCGGCTCGAACAAGACGCCGTGTCGAGCGATGAAGTAAGTAACATTGTTACTTTAGTCTAATATTTGTAAAGTTCCATGACAACATTAGCATTTTAATTTAGCCATGATACTCGTGATGTAAAGCAAGTGCTCCTTCCTATGAAATATTCATAAGCCAGTTTTGTGACTGGTTAGCAAGACAGTAACATGATGCTACTTTATCAGCATAAGGCTTTGTGGCTGCAGGTGATTTCTGATGTTTTTAGACCAATTACAGTTATTATTTTGCACTAAGCTTACTAACAAGCTAATGTTATTGTTTATACGTCATGTAAGAACATCCAATTTCAAGTCACTGGCATCAGTTGTGAAACCAATTTCATTACAGGACAGGCATCACAACAATGTAAATAAGAACATAAATATCAATGTTTAGTTCAAAAATGCATCAAAATAAAATCATAATATCAACAAGACCTACAGGGTAATACAGTCATTTTTGTCATTACTGTCATTGATTTTCAGGAATTCACATTGGAAGCAGTGATGGAACAGTTCAGATGAGGAGTTTATGGCGTCAGACCCGTGCCACAACCCGTGCATGCGGATTGGGTCCACATCGCGCGTGTGAACGGGACTCGCGAGTGAAAATATACATGGCGAGAGGTCATTTGTGCACTGAGAGGGAGCAAACTGTGTCTGTGAGTGCACAAGGATGTGCACATGTGACAAACCTGCGTGCGCGCGTTGCCAACGAGCAGAGAGGCTGCCGAGCACGCAGAGAGGCTGCCGTGTGCGCACGTTTTCCTCTGCTGTGTGCTCGTTGGCAACGCGCGCACGCAGGTTTGTCACATGTGCACATCCTTGTGCACTCACAGACACAGTTTGCTCCCTCTCAGTGCACAAATGACCTCTCGCCATGTATATTTTCACTCGCGAGTCCCGTTCACACGCGCGATGTGGACCCAATCCACGTGCACGGGTTGTGGCACGGGTCTGATGCCATAGAAGTATGTGCCCGAGCCTGCCACAGACTTTGATGTGTCGTGGGAAAGTCTGAGACCAGGGGCTAAAGGAAAGGGGAGAGGAAAAGGTCGCTCCGAGGGTCGGGGAAGGACACGCTCAAGGGGTGAGGGCAGCAGGTTGAGGTCCAGAGCTCCTTCAAGAGGACCAGGGCGCCGGGGTAGGCAGCCAACAGCTTTCAGAGAAGAGAATCGAGACCGGCTTGCACAGCTGAGAGCTGCCAGTATAGCTGAGATGCAGGTTGGTTGTAGCCATTTGTGTAAAAAAATAAAATAAAATAATAGAGATGCCAAAAACAAAAACATCACTCACTGGAGATATGAATCTAGTCATGTAAACATATGCTCTTTAATTTCTAGACAGCTTTACAACACCTGAGCCAGGAGGAGAGAGATTATATTCTCGAGAGAGTGGTGACCCGTCTTCCAGGGGTGATGCTGGATATCCTGGAGTTTCAGCAAGAGACGCCAGGACACCATCTTCCTGACTGAGGGCAGCCTAACCCAAAAATCCAAACCGTTTATCTACAACTACAGTAGTTCCAACACAGCACAATACCTCAAAATAACTTTAGCTGAAGACAGCATTTTCACCCAAAAATGAACAAACAGTTTGTGCAATATATTTATTTTTATTTATGTACAAAAAAGTTCTGTTATTTGCATTTGTACATAGTATTTTTTCTTAATTTCTAATAAATCTGTGTGCATGAAAGAAGTCATTCCTGTCTTTTGATGCTTCACGTAGCTGGGGCCTTTATGGAGAGAGAACAGCAGCATTAGATCATACATAGATTACATGAGAATGCAATTCTGGAAACTCTCCAGTTCTGAAGTTGACCTGTAAAAAAACAAAAGCCACAACTTTATAGATTATTAGGAATCACACTTTTGATTGCCTTTCACCCACAATTGTCATTTCTATATGTAAGTTGTCAGCTTTGATATTGACACTTTAGCTTTTTTGCTTATGAAAATGTTATTAATATACCTAAAGGTCAGATTGGTGACATCCTTCAACCAGCGTCTGTTGAACATGATTCGTTGAAGAGCCTCGTGTGGTGGAGATCCTGGCACCATGCCACGTTGCATCAAGTGGTCCATGGTCACATTTGCCACGGGTCCATTCATGCTTCCCTGTGACATGGTGAAGCACATCCACCCACATGTCCTAACAGAAAAAATAAGTTTTATTTGAAAACTTTACATGTGACAGAAGTGCTCAGCAACAGAAACACGAGAGCTGGCACTATTATGAAAAGAAAGGTAATTATGTCAATGTGCATTGTTGTCTTGTTGTCCAAAAGATGTCACAATACTTACATTAAACATATCACGATGTTGTGCTTTCTGGCAAATGTACCAAAATTGGTTGAAGATGTCATTCAGCCACACAAGTAGGATGGAAATTCCCTTTAGGCTCCCAGCCTGTGAACAAGGATAAAACAACAATTCCATCTTTTAGTTCTTTTTAAAACATAGAAGGGTTTTATTTACCTGCAACGTTTTGTTTGCGGCTGCAAACTTCGTCAGCCTGACAAAGTTTTCATAACAGTTCTATTCTGTTATGAAAACAATGAATAAAAGTAGAATTAATATATTGTTTTAAGACTTTGGAGTTAAAAAAAAGAGTGTAGATAAGAAGACATTGCAACTCACACACTGTTGAGTAAGTTGTTTGCTTGGTCCTCATCAATTTGGACTGCATCCGTAGCTAGATCCATGGATTTGAAACTACAGACAACACAATAATATTTGTTGCACGTAAAGATAAATACTGGAACTTACCTGAAATGGTACTGATTCTAAAGAGATAAATGTGGAGCCTAATACATCTGTCATTAATTCTTTCTGCAAATAACAACAATCTGCTGTAAATTGACACTTCACAACATAAATATATATAATGACATATATTTGCTTATCTATTGTGTTTTTATCTTTTTTGCACATAGTACAGCAGTAATTTCCTGCATATATGGCAAGACTTCTCATGAACATATTTACCTTTCTTCAAAAGGATCCAAATCTAGGTCATCAGCTAAGGCCTCAACACCAGCCATTAGAAAATCTTCCCTGTAAAGACAATGTCAGAAGTGTTTGGTGGTGTGATGTTAGTTCTGAACCAAGTGTGGATATGCAAGGTGTAATTTAATGTATGAAATATCATAGCACAAAAGCGTGAATATTTGTTTTACAGAAAAGATACTAACCCCTCAGACACAGGTTCAGTTGGAGATAATCGATGCGACATTTTAGCTGCTGTTCTCTTACTGGGTGTTGAGGTTGACTGCACATAACCTCCCTGAATCGCAGTTTCAGGAGCCTGCTTCTTCCGGTAGCTGGAAAACACATTTTTAAGCAAAAATGTCAACAAGTTGGTTGAGACTCTACACCTTCTGTTTACATAGATCAATAATGGCTAAGCTTCTTTACCTGTGGCACAACTAGTAATATGAAAATGCATGTCAGTCATAAAAAAAATTTATTTATCATTTTCACAAACATATTTTATTCTGACCTACATTCAACTGGACAAATTTAGAAAAATAAACACAAACTTCTGCACAACTTTACTTTTAGTCAAACGTGTTGTTGTGGCTGACTTATTTATTCTTATGTAGCACAGCAATAGCGCTAGGAAAATATATTCTGATGGGGTTCTGTTACACAAACCCCACGAATAACATTATCTACTGAAGTAACAGTCCTGCTTAGAGGTTGGACTGTAGATCAAATATGACATAATTCTAAAGACTCATCTTTGGTTTGGAAAATGTCCGTTCTCTTCTGTGGTACATACAAACTGAAACGTGATCGCAGCTAACATGCTAACGCACGCTAGCTCTCTCCGGCTGAGCGGTGACGTCATATAATCAAATCAAGCTCTGTTTACTTTTCTCGTCAGAATAAACGGAGCATCCATTTATCTCCAAACACATGCGGCGTGTCGTCCACAAAACGTAGAAGTGATCTGATTACTCCTTAGTTGCTTTTAGCTTTTTTAAACTGATCAGGAAGCCATATGCTAAACACCGTTAGCTTAGATAAGTTTCTTGTTCATCTGCACAAAGATTTGTTAGATTACCTAAATCAGTATTATCTAAATCCATAGGTTTTATTTTCTTTTCTTAAATTGTGGAGATACAGCTCTGATATGTTTACCTACTCGTTACTGAAACCTACAGCAGACATAAGGAGACCAGGTAATACAACTCTTACCTGGTCACTAGAAAATGCGCCATGTCCGCATCCTTTTCAGGCCCAAATTGAGTTGAACCAGCCTCCATTCTTCCAGAGCATAACCAATAGATATTCGGGTCCCTGACCGACTTTTATATTTTCTTTTTGACTCTCGAGATGCCGCTGATAAAACCTTTTTCTTTGTGCCACTCTTTAGTGGGCTTTGAGTTGCGCTTGGTCGTTTGCTAGTTGTAGAATCCATTTCCAGGGTTCTTCCTCTTCTGTTTGAGGTTTTAACGTGGCTAGTAGTGAAAGACGCATTACCGCCACCTAGCAAGCTTCCAAATGTTTTTCCGGGTTTGAACCTTGTCGAGAACGCGCTTGAAGCGTCAATTAACGTCACATCCGTTAAACAGCGCGGGAAATTCGGATCAGAAATGTTTTGCATTTTGAAGCACACAGCCTGATTAACAAAATGGAATGATAAACTGGTTTCATCATTCTTTTTAGTTTAAAATGCTTCATCACCCATAAGCTTCACAAGAATGAACACGTATCCTATTTACTTCTTGTTTTTGGACAATTCCTGCCCCATGCTCCTTTAATGTTGATCTGGAAAATGTAAACAATTCAAAAACAGCAAACGACTTCATAAATTCAATGTATCTACTCGGTCCGTTTACATTGATAACCAAACCAACAAGAATTGATGCGCATAGCTCAACAATTATAGATAATATATTTACTAATGCTTCAGAAGGGATAGAGAGAAGTGGAATAGTGATGACTGATATCAGTAATCATCTGCCAATTTTCACAGTCTATAAAAATCACCAGATCAAAAATCAACAAAAAATGGAAAAACATAAGGGACAGGTCACAAAACGCTATAGATGCACTAAAAAGAGATCTGGAACAACAAAACTGGGATGAAGTATATGTTGATGATGTAAACTTGGCTTGCAATTATTTTATAGGAATATTATGTAGTCAATATGACAAAAACTGTGAAACAAAAACTCAAACAAAAAGAGGGAGGATGAACAAACCATGGATGACAAAAGGGCTGCTGAACGCCTGTAAGAAAAAATAATACATTATATAGATGTTTTTTAAAACTAAGAACAAGTGAAGCAGAAAGGAAATACAAAAAATGTAAGAATAAATTAGTTTATATAATCAAAAGACAAAAAAAAAGGATTATTATAGCAATTTATTATTAAAAAACCAAAAATAATATTAGAGCAACTTGGGGAATAATAAATAGTCATAAAAAGAAATAAAATAGCTTCAACTGTTCCAAATTATTTTGAAAACGGACAGTCTGAAATTAGTGAAACCAGTAAAATAGTAAATGAATTTACTAATGTGGGACCTGACCTGGCAAAAAACATTCCAAAAAGAACTAATTATAGTATAGGTGAGAATATCAAAAGCAATAAAAACAGTATATGTTTAAGTCCAGTAACTAGTGATGAAATAAGAAATATTATCGATAAATGCATCAATAAAAGAAGTACTGACTGTGATGGTTAGGTGGTAACATTAATAAAAAATATAATAGAAAGTATTATTCATCCATTGACTTACATTTGTAATTTATCTTTTGCAACAGGGACATTTCCTAACAGGATGAAAATTGCAAAAGTCATACCACTTCATAAAAGTGGAGACAAACATATCTTTTCCAACTACAGACCAATATCTTTATTGTCACAATTCTCAAAAATATTAGAAAAATTATATATTGCCAGGTTGGACCGATTCCTGATCAATGAAGAGATATTAAATGACAGTCAGAATGGTTTTAGAACAAATCATTCAACATCCATGGCATTAATGGAATTAACAGAAGAAATATCGGAAGCCATTGACAAAACAACTCATCTCATAAGTATCTTTATTGATTTAAAAAAAGCATTCGATACAGTGGATCATAAAATTCTTATTAAAAAACTTTGTAAATATGGCATTACAGGGATTGCCCTAAAATGGATAACAGGTTATCTTACCGATAGGCAGCAATATGTTCAAATAAACAACACAAAATCACATATACCGTAAATCCTCTAATACAGGCCCGGGCCTCTATTTGACTCAAGCTCATCAAGCTCCAGGCCTTTATTGGAAGGAGGACCAGAAATAGAGGCAGGCCTCTATTTCTATTGGAGCAAAATGAACTAATGGTTCGCTGGAGTTTTTGACAATTAAAATTGCGCCCACATTTTCAAAGTTAAACACATTTCTTTTAATAACGGTAGTTTCTGCTTCAGCCCTCTCCCCCCTCCCCCTGTGCAGCGGCCGCAAACTCACTGATGCGCCTGCAGCCTCTCGGAGTTCCTGCTGCTCTAAACATTAAAATAATTATTTCATTTTCTGTTCCTCACTTCTGATGACCTTCAGTGGTGTCTGTTTGTTGCAACCAGCAGGTACAAAAACTAACTTGTTTTTATTTGACTATTTTTCTGTCCTGTCTGTTTATTATCTTCCTGCATCTCCTCTCAGTCCTAAAGAGAAACTGCTACCTGGGTTCATATATATTCACCTCATGAGTTACCTTTGAACTGCAGTTCTAAAAGATCTACCGATTGCAAAAACAGCGGAGTGCTCGCTGTTTGTCGGCCGTATCAGTGATCAGTGCGTCGGAGGACAAGGTGATGCGCGCAGCGCCCCGCTCCACAGCATGCAGCGAAACGCATCAGGCGCAAATAAAAGACAGAAAACATTAAAGGAAATGAACTGACATGAACGATCGCGTGTTAAATTAGTTTTTGAGGTGGCGACACCTGATTGTTACTGTGGCCGTGCTCAGGAGGCAGATCTACCGACCGCGAAAACAGCGGAGCGCTCCCTGCTTGCCGGCCGCATCAGTGATCGGTGCGTCGGAGGACAAGTTGATGCGCCCCGCTCCACAGCAGCGATACACATCAGGCGCAAATAAAAGATAGAAAACATTAAAGGAAATGAACCGACATGAACGATCGCGTGTCAGTGCCTACGGTCTGGCACAGCGCGTTGCCCCCCCCCCCCCGAGCACAGGAGCTTGTCACCTGCTGACAGCAGGCTGCTGTCTTTTCCGTGGACTGCATCTTGCCGGTCATTATCACGTGACAGCAACTAGTCGACGACAGACATAACAAGTCACTATAGTGAAGTCGACTAGTTCATACAACCCCTGCTGCTGCTCTCCAGAGTGTTCTGCAGCATAATCAGCACGTTCTCTTTGAACTTGATAGTGTAATGACCTGGCTGGGGTTGTAAGCCAGGTGCATTCTGGGTATTGGGTTATATGTGTTTCCTATCGTTCTGCTAGTTCCTATGTGTTGATTTGCGTGTTGTGTGAGTGTTATGTAAGCCACAGGGAAGGTGATGTGTGTTCTGTGGAGGGGTTGAATTAGCATGGTTAACTGACACCGTGACTCTGTGTGGTAGGAGCATGATAGAGGATCGTGTCTGTAGCGTTACAAAGCGTTGAAGAAAAAGCCTAATAAAGGTCTGCGTGAACCTCTACTGCCTCCTGCTGGTTGATTTGGGGACTATAACCCTGGCGCTGGGACGCTCATACTTGCTTTTTACTACATTCCACCCGGCCACAATAAGAGACCGGCCATTATTTACCTCAACTGACTCTGACGCTGGCCACAATTGGAGACCCGTCCTTTAATTGAATACCGGTCTGTATTAGAGGATTTACGGTAAATAACATTACGTGTGGTGTACCACAAGGGTCGGTATTGGGCCCTAAACTATTTATCATTTATATAAATGACATTGTTGAGGCATCCAAAATATTAAAATGAACCTTATTTGCAGACGATACAACTTTTTATTATTCAGGAGATAATGTTGAGCAGATGATAGAAGTGATACAAACAGAGATGGAAAAAAATTAAACTATGGTTTGATGGGAACAAACTATCATTAAACAGTGATAAATCATGTTTTATGATATTTAGTAGTACATATTCAAATGATGAAATTTTATTAAATATAGATGAGATTAATGTTCAAAGAGTTAAAGAAGTCAAGTATCTGGGAGTCATCATTGATGAAAAAATGTCTTGGAAGCTGCATATAAACAGTGTCAAAACTAAAATATCTAAAACGATTGCACTGTTACATAGAGCTAAAGGGTTACTTGATAATAATTCACTATATTTGTTATATAACTCACTGATCATACCGTACCTGAACTACTGCATCGAAATCTGGGGAACAACATATAAAACTTACACAAATTCGATCTACATCTTACAGAAAAAAATCAATAAGAATAATCACAAGGAGCAACTACAGAGATCCATCCAATCCATTATTTCTAAAATTAAAAACATTGAAATTCTATGATCTGGTGGACTACAATATTTTAAAATGTATGTATAATGCAAACAAAAGGAACGTACCTGCAGGATTAATCAAAAGATTTACAAAAACACATAGCAAATATGATTTAAAAGGACATGAATTATTTAACATACCTAGACATCGGAAACTCGTAAAGGAACGTTGTGTGTCCATATATGGAGTTAAATTGTGGAATAAATTAAATACTGAAATCAAGAATGCAAAAACAATATTGACTTTAAAAAAAGAGATAAAAAATGAAATGATTAACATATATAGAACTGTTACATAAATGTGTGAGGGAAGGAGGGGGGCTTGGAGGGTGAAAGAAAAAACTAGTATGTATTCATGTGTATATATGTATGTATATAGGTATATAACTTTATGCTTCTTTCTGTGTAACTTGTTTTCTCTTTTTTTTTCAATTCATGGGTTGAGGTTGTGTCAACCAGTCCAGGAACTATATTGTTCAGTTTTTTTAAGAATCATATGATTATTTCATTTGTATTAATGTTATTTTAGTTAAAAGGGGCAGACAACATACGTTTTTCTTCTTTCTGTCCCCTTTTTCATTTTGGCTTGCAGCAATTTAGTTCTGTATTTTTATTTTAATGTCAATAAATGAAAATATAAGATAAAAAAAACATACAGACGGCGCGACAAAGGAATACATTCATAACAGACAAGACGTGGTATAGATAAATATCAAGTCAAAGTAAGAGTTACTGCAAATGCATCAAATTTGAACCACAAAGAAAATCAGAAGCTGTTGCAAGTGGGCGTCATATACTTCATACACTGATGTTGGAAACAGATGAAAAGAAGTGGTAGAACTTAAATCAGCAGGTAAATTGTTCCAGTCCATTGGACATAGAAAAAGCCAGTTTCCCTGACTCCTTTTTTTAAACAAATAAATCTGATGAGTTCTGCAAATGTTGTAATGAGATCGGAACGGTATTAGCAA
>NC_091747.1:65418587-65448587 GCF_043380555.1 Nothobranchius furzeri
TCATGCTTCTGAAACAACGTTGACGCTGATTGGATACATTCCCATTCCTACCCTTTGATTTTCTTGTCAGCAATTGGACGACTGGTCTCGTCCCATTTGGGCGACTGAAACACAGCCCACAGCCTCCACCGCTCGGCAGAGCTCGGCAGAGACCAATATAGAAATATATATATATGATTTATTTTTGTTACAAAACACACAATTAACTTAGAATATGTGATTATTGTTAATTTTATTTATTTACTTTTTTAAATAAAAATTAAAAACACAGGGGAAACTGGGAGGGCGGCGCCCTATCGCCCTCTACTGGCCAACCGCCACTGGTATTAGGAGAATCACCTACAGGGTGAGGAAGAGTTAAACAATCCTATTGCCACCGGTATGAAGGATTTCCTGTGGCAGTCAGTTCTGCATTTCGGGGCAATGAGTCTTTTGCTGCGTGTGCTTCGGTGGTCTATCATGTGGGCATGCATGGGGTGGGAGGGGTTGTCCATGATAGAGAGTAACACATAACACTGCATTCTCGGAAAACTTTCTCTGTCCTTGTTAGCGTCGCGATCTCCTCCATCTTATTAGCCAGCGATCTGACATTGCCAGTAACCACAGACGGGAGAGCAGGACAGAATCTTTTCCTCCTCAGTCTTCGCATTTTCCCCGCTCTGCAGCCACGGTAGTTCCTCTTGATCACCGCGGGAATCTCATGCTGAACGCCGACATGGCTGTGCTGTCTTAGCCCCAGCAACTGGTCGCGGCTAAAGACAAAGGGGCAGCGTGGCGTCGCGGTAATCTCAGTTGTTTTGCGCCGAGTTTCACATCCAAACAGCACAAAAAGAAAAAACTTCTCGACTACACAAGAAGTAACTAAAAAAACACAAAAAAAGAACGAAAGGGGAAAGTAGTTTTTCAACTGCAGAGAGCATGTTAGACAGGCTGCCGTCCGAGATGGCGCCGAAAGTCGCCTAGCAGATCTACTCTGAGCCCCTCGTAGATGGCTGAAACCCTTTAATCACACCCATCCACTTTCTCCCGTATAGTCACGGTTGGGTCACGGGGTCAGTAGCTAAAGCAGAGAGGCCCAGACTTCCCTCTGCTCAGCCACTTGGGTCACATCTTCCAGGGGAATCCCAAGGTGTTCTCTGGTCAGGCAAGAGACATAGTCCCTCCAGCGTGTCCTGGGTCTCCCTTTAGGTCTCCTCCCAGTTGGACGTACCCAGAAAACCTCATCAAGGAGGCGTCCAGGAAGCATCCTAATCAGATGCGCAAGCCACCTCAATTAGCTCTTCTCGATGTGGAGGAGCAGCAGATCTACTCTGAGCCCCTCGTAGATGGCTGAGCTTCTCACCCTAAATCTAAGGGAGAGCCCAGACACCCTACAGCGAAAATTAATTTCATCCACTTGTATCCGCAATCTCCTTCTTTTGTCACTACCCAAAGCTTGTGACCATAGGCTAGGATGGGAACATACATAGATCAACTGGCAAATCAAAGCTTTGCCTTCCGGCTCAGTTCTCTCTTCACAGTGACAGGTCAGTACAACACCCACATCACTGCAGATGCAGTACCAATCCGTCTATTGATGTAGTGCCCCTCCACATCTTACCCTCACCTTTGTTTAAAAGTGCTTTTCAGTCCATTGGTCCCAGCGCGCTCTCTATAATTAATGCTTCTCTGGTCTCTGGTCAGGTCCCTGCTTACTTTAAGAACGCTGTAATCCACCCGCTTCTTAAAAAACCGAGTCTGGACCCCTCTCTCCATAGCAGCTTCAGACCCATCTCTAAACTTCCGTTCATCTCCAAGATCTTGGAAAAGGTTGTGGCTAAACAACTCACAGCTGCTCTTGATGAACATAACATCTATGATAGCTTCCAGTCAGGTTATCGTAGAGCTCATTCTACTGAAACAGCTCTTCTTAGGGTCTCTAATGACCTTCTGACCCACAGTGATGCAGGGGACTGTTCTGTTCTGGTCCTGCTGGACCTGACTGCAGCCTTTGACATTGTTGACCATCACCTGCTACTGGAGAGGCTGAGAGACTGGGTAGGCCTATCAGGATCTGCTCTGGAGTGGTTCTCCTCTTATCTCTCTGAGCGCTCCTTTTCTGTGGCCGTCTCCAAGTTTAGGTCCTCCACCACCTCCCTTACCCATGGTGTCCCACAAGGTTCTGTGCTGGGGCCTCTACTCTTCCTCCTCTATTTGCTTCCTCTTCAGCACATCCTGAGCTCCTTCAAAGGAATCTCCTACCATCTTTATGCAGATGACATCCAACTGTTCATCTCCTTTAAGCCCCATGAGATGTCTAAGCTGCAGCTGTTACACACCTGCTTAGACTCTATCAAAACCTGGATGGTGGGAGCTTTCTTCAGCTGAATGAAGATAAGACTGAGATCCTCATCTGTGCCCCAGACAAGCTGGTTCCCAAAGTCAGAGACTCTCTTGGTCAGCTTGCTTCTCACACCAAACCTTCTGTCAGGAATCTTGGCGTGACCTTTGACCCAGCTCTCACCCTGGATTCTCATGTCAGTTCTCTTGTTGGCTCTTCCTTCTTCCATCTCAGGAACGTTGCTAAGCTGAGTCCCATTCTGTCCCGCTCTGAACTTGAGACAGTTCTCCACACCTTCATCTCCTCACGCTTAGACTACTGTAACTCTCTTTTCACGTGTCTGAGCAGAACCTCCCTGAACCGTCTACAGGTGGTTCAGAACGCCTGTGCTCGGCTTCTGACCAAGTCCTCCAAACACACCCACATCACCCCGCTTCTCCTCCAGCTTCACTGGCTGCCAGTCAACTCCAGGGTTCATTTCAAGATCCTGGTTCTGGTCTATAGGGCCTTACATGGACAAGCACCATCTTACATTGGTGATCTTCTTAGTCCCTACACCCCCAGCAGGTCCCTGAGGTCCAGTGATCAAATGGGCCATTCCCATCTGTACCGGGTCGGCCCGGGCCGGGTAGCCCCAGTCGGCCCCAGCCTGGCCCGGTTGATTCCACACATCCTTGCCTTAAGCCCATGTGGGCTGATTCTACCCACCAATCAGAGGCTTGCTCTAATGGAAGGTGTGAATTTGCTGTCAGCAGTGGGTGTGTTGGCCCTGGTCGGCCTGAAGCAGACCCCCTCGAGAAGAGGGCTTAGAATGAGCCTTGGTTGGCCCGTAAAAATACCAGGCCACCCAGATATGTAAACAACCTACGCCACCCGGCCCGGGCCGACCCGGTACAGATGGGAATGGCCCAAAAGCCTACTGGTTGTGCAGCACCAGGCTAAAGGTCAAAGGTGACAGATCATCTGCTGCTGTGGCCCCCAGACTCTGGACCTCTCTCCCCCTGAGCCTGAGATCAGTGGACTCAGTGGTCTCCTTTAAAAAGCAGCTGAAGACTCACTTGTTCAAGCTGGCTTTTGTATGACCTTCTTCACCTCTCTCTCTTTTTTCTGCTCTCCCCACCTATTCCACCTTCCTCACGATCCACTGGTTTCCCTCTTTCCTGTTCACTCTCTCTCTTTCTTAACATGTTTTTATCACAATTGTTTATTTTTGCTCACTTTAAATATATGTTTAACCATTTTCTAAATTCCTTTTTTTATTTTTACTTTTTTTGTTTTTGTGAAGCACCTCGTGATTTTTATCTTGAGAGGTGCTATAGAAATGATATTTTCTTCTTCTTCTTCTTCTTCTTCTTCGTGCTCCATCTTTCCCTCACTGTGATGTGAAGTACCCTTCACAGGACCCTCAAGGGACATGGACGAACGCCTTCTCCAAATCTCCAAAACATTTGTAGATTGGTCGGGTGCACTCCCCCCCCCCCCCCCCCCCCCCCCAAGGTACAGAGCTGGTCCAGTGTTTCACGGCCAGGAAAAAAACCACATTGCTTCTCCTAAATCCAAAGTTCTACTATTCGACAGATCCTCCTCTTCAGAATAAATGAAAAGACTTTAACAGGGAGGCTCAGTAGTGTGATCTCCTCTAGACGGAAACCACTCAACGGTCCCCTGTTTTAAATAAGGGTACCGGCACCACCCCAAACTGCCAATCTAGTGGAACTGCTCCCGATGTCCACGTGATATTGCAGAGCCGTGTCAGCCAACACAGCCCCACAACATCCAGAGCCTTAAGGAACTATGGGCGATCTCATCCTTCCCTAGAGCATTGCCACCGAGGAATTTTTTGACCACCTCAGTGACCTCATCACCAGAGATTGGAGAGCTCAACCCAAAGTCCCTGGACTCTGCTTCCTCACTGGAAGACGTGCTGGTGGGATTAAGGAGGTCTTCAAAATACTCTGCCCGCCGATCCACAATGTCCCGAGTTGAGGTCAGAAGCACACCATCCCCACTATAAACAGTGTTGGTAGTGCACTGCTTTCCCCTTCTGAGGTTCCAGATGGTGGACCAGAATGTCCTCGAAGCCGGATGGAAGTTGTGCTCCATGGTCTCACCGAACTTCTCCCTCGCCCGGGTTTTTGCCTTTGCAACCACCTGAGCTGCATTCTGCTTGGACTGCTAGTGTTGAGAGAAATTTTGTTTCCCTAAAATATTCTGTTTCTCCTAATAACGTTGGCAAATCAAGTACAAATATTTACTAATTTACAGGACTTATTGTCCATTCTGAGAGGACTAAACAACCTCAAATAAAAGATGGTTAATCTAAGTGAGATTACATCCTTTTACATAACTTTCAAAAATGATAATCAAACCTGCTGGAAAAGAGTTGCTCGTGGCGGATTCTATTCTGTCTGGTTAGGGTGAACAAATATGACACAATTCTCATGCGACTATGATTCTCTCTGAGGTAAAAAGAACACAAAACTGCAAAATAAAATAAGAAAACTAACAAAACAACTATGTTTTTACTATACTTATTTGTTGTTTTTAGGAGGACATATAGGTTAAATAAAACGTCAGAAGCATGTGTAACCCATGTTATCCAGACCTGCAATACCTGAGCTGTTTGCTAGGAGCGCCACAGGACATAACTGACCCAATATGATGTTCCGGTTCTCTGGTTCTGACTGCTGTCTATGGCTTAGAGGACTCGGATTCCCTAATCATTTGGATCGTTTGGATTTTTCTTTGCATTCTGTTAAGCAAGATGCTTCTTACCACTTTGGATGCTTGAGGTTTATATGTGCCCACTCTTTGGAGTGAGACCGGAGAAACCAGATGAATCAGCATAGGAATTCAGGATAAACGGTCAGGCTTTTATATAGACCCAGAGCTTTCTATGAGAGTGGCGAGCCTCAACTGAACTGAACCCAAGACTTTGAATGCTTTCTTACGTGGAAGTTGAATAATTCTTTCCTGGACCCCCCCAAAAAAGGAACCAGATGAACTTTGGAAAATAAGGATTTTTTTGTTGTTTTCTTTGTGTACTTTGTTTTCATTCATGAATGTTTTGTCAGTGTAAATTGTTGCTTTGTTTATGCTTTTCTGTTTAATTAAGATTATTTGTTTTGAACCACTGTTGAGCTTTTTTCCACATCACAAGCTCCAGTGTTAAATCTTTTGACCTGAGTAAACAGTCGTCCATTGCTGTACTTTGCCCTACGTACCAACAAATATGAGTTACACATGACATTATTATATTAAGTCATTTTCCCGTAAAAGTTGATCACAAATGGTTTAAAGATAGTCTGAAGTTCGACCATCCGACGTGAGGAACAGAATATTTCAGGGGAACAGAATTTCTCACACCGGTGTTCTGACTATCTGTGCTTCCTTGTTGAATCTTCCTACAACAGCGCGTTACGGCAGTTTTGCTCTTGTGTACAGTAACACGCCTATTAAGCACGTATTTTTTAAATAGGTGATATTACTGAAAAATATAGAATTGTAGTATAATTATTAGCATAAACAAACAGTGTTTGTCATGATTTACTTGTGAAAAAGACCGTGATTGTCACGATTCTGTGAATGACTGTAAACAATGGGAGAAATTTCTTGTTTGCAGTATCATAATGACAACAATATTTTACAAGCCATTTACAAGTTAACTTTCAGGTAAACATACAACAAGCAGTGATATAACAACTTCCAGAGGTAGCGCGTCTCTTCAGCTGAACATCCTGTGATGTAATAGTCAGTCTGCGCATTTCCCCAAAGTAGCGCATATGGACGAGTAGCACGGGCAGTCGGAACTCCAGTACCTATCACCTGCCACCATTGAAGCCAACTCACCACCAGGTAGGGATCAGTTGACAGCTCCGCCTTTCTCTTCACTCGAGTGTCTAAGGCATGCGGCCGCAGATCAGATGAGACGACAACAAAGTTGATCATTGAGCTGCAGCCCAAGGCATCCTGGAGCCAAAAGCTCACATGCACACCTTTATGCTTGAACCTTTTATTGCACATGACACTTTTCTCTAACCATTCCAACAAGGGGTGGGAATTGATGAGTGTTTATCAATATCAACGGCATTGTCGATTCTGTCCATCGATCCAATTGCTCAGTTCCAAAATAGTTAACTAGGTGGCATAAAACTAACTGCACACGGCTCCTGCCATATAGTTGTCAGTTTCTTTATGATAAATAATCAGTTGTACCTGTATCGGTTGGAAAGATCTTTCCAAATGTTCTCCTTTATGCTCCCTGTGAAGGCAGCCATCTTGTTCGGTGCCGTGTTGCTGCACCTTTTGCAGAGTGGGAAAAATCTCACCACAGGTCAGACTGTTGTAGCTGCAGTCTGCTAGTGTCTGGGTGTGTATATAAGGCTAATGTGATTAACAGTGTTAGTTGGTTAGTTACCTGCAGTATTAACAGGAGAGGACGTGTGAACATCACTGCTGTTGCTGCGTTGATGTTCACTAGTCCGGAGCGGCACAAAACACGTCATTAGCTCTAAGTTATTGTGTATTTTGTGCCCAAAGGCTTTTGTATAATCGTAGTGTTTCCTCTCTTGATGGAATATCCACTTTGCAATTATTGCAAGTTCCCCTGTTGTCATGCTCTCTTGTAAAAAATAACCAAACTTTCAAGTGGCTGTGCCACTTAGACGCCATGTTTCCTGCTTCCATAAGCTATGTAGCATGCGGTGACGTCATTTGCGCCGACTGGGATTGATAAGGGGCATCGTTTGCTAAAGTGGTGAACGATTCCTGGGAATTGAAATGACCCTAATTCCAACATGCTTCACACACTTCTCTTTTCCTCCCTCTCTGTAGCTTTAGAACGTAGACATTACGTCCTAAAGAACATCTTTGTAGATTTTAAGAGAACGTTTTCTAGTACGTCTCATTGGCTGAATAAACCTGGTGGGTATGAATTGTTTACTGCAGGTGTGTGGAGGACCACGGCCCCCATTGAGAGGTTTTCTCTGCTCCAACACACCTGCTTGTAATCAGCAGTTGATCATCAGGCTTCTGTGGGTCTTGTTGAGCTTCTGAAAAGGTGATTCAGCCACAGAATCAGGTGTGCTGGAGCAGAGGGACAGCTGGAACATGCTAGATGGGGACCGTCAAGGACTGGGGTTGATGACCCCTGGTTCTCCAGGTCTGGTCCCTGATCTCAGACAGTCTGTTTTACTCTTTGACAGGGGCTGATAACTCCATTCACATGAGGTGGCAATAGGCAGGTATTACCTGCTTAGCCGCTGTCTGATTGGTGGTTCATGATGATTGCTACAGGAGGCCTGCTTAGAATTAATGCACGGCGACAGGACTCTCTGAGGTCCAAACCACATCCACCAAAGAAAAAGATCAAGAAAAAAAGGTAGAACACACTCATAAGCTCTCACTCTCAGAAGTCATGTTACACTTCCATGTCTGATGATGTCATTTCCTGTCTTTTACTAGACTTAGTGAGATTGTGGTGGTGAAGGGAAAGTTGAAGGTATGCTCTGTATCGGGTCTTGTGGCGGTTCTTGGCATCCTGGTCCTACTGGTCGGTGTTCTTATGGCAGCTCTAGGTTACTGGCCTCGTGATGGACTGTTCTCCATTACTCAGCCACAGGAGGGTGCTGCTATGGCTTTAATGTCTTCCAGCATCCCAACATCTGCCCCCACTGACATCAAGGTAAGAGCGTTCCTGACTCGAACCCATCCTACCTAAAAACAGGATCGTTTAAGGACAGTACAGGTGAAATCTGAAAAGTGAGAACATGGTGCAAAATCCAGCTTAGACTGAGAGACCATCTAAAGGCCCAAGAACCCTCTGCAGGTGTTCTAGATTCATTCGCTGATTAGAGACAATATGAGTCTAGAATATGAGCCTTTTCACAATATTCCAATTATCTGAGATGTTTAATGTGTGGTTTTCATCAGCTGTAATTCATCAGTTATAACAACAAAAGGCTGAGACATCTGGCTGGGCATGGGATGAGTCCGTCTCATAGGTTAGTTTCACCTTTTAGGCTGGATTACTGACAAAAATGAAATTTTGTGCCAGATTCTAGTTTTTCTAGTTTCACCTGTACTGCAGCTTTTCTTTTCACACCGTTGGTATTTGGGTTGACAACAGAGTCCTGCTTTGATGTTGCTGATGCGCCTCTGAAGGGTTTTTTTTGTCTAATTCAGAAAGAGGTGAGTGAAGGGGAGGAGCCAGAGGGAGACCAGGGAAACGGCAGACAAGGACAGAATGATAACAAGGGGGAATATACCTTTTTGAACCAAACAGAAACCATCAACGAGACAACCCCGCAGCTTCCCCGCAGCTTCCTGCAGGAGTTCCTGGACAGGTAGCAGGTTTCTGATCTGAGATCAGCTTTTCTTACAGCGCTATCAGGAGCTCTGTCCAGTGTGACATGTTAAGGTCTCTGACTGGCTGTGTGACCTGTCTTTGCAGATATCTGTATTCTGATAGGCTGAAGGTGCTCGGCCCACTCATCATGGGAATAGGGATCTTCCTCTTCATCTGTGCCAACGCCGTCCTGCATGAGAACCGTGACAGGAAGACAAAGGTCATCAATTTGCAGGACATTTATTCTACCGTCATTGACCTCCACAGCATTCACAAGCCCCACCCATCATCCTCTGGCTCCGCCCATCCACCATCAGCCAGTCCGCACAATGGGCTTTTTAACTTTGTCCAACCTAAGAGCTTGAACTCAAAGCCATGGACTTGTTCCGCCTCCCTCCTTTTATCAAGGGAATCTGCCAGCAACAGGCGGGGCAGCGATGGAAGAGGGGGTGCAGTCTTCAGTATATACCAGGAGCAGCCAGAGGCACCTCATCTTTCATCCTCCAACAGACACTCACTACCACTGACCTTCAGTCCTTCCTGGTTTTCCAACCAGAAGGAGGTGCTCAGCTCCTTCACTTTACCTCGACCTCGCCAGCGGTCCCTGGACTCCCGCAGGAGACACTCGTTCTGGGCCAGAACCGGCCAGGAAGGGGAGGAGAAGGAGGAGCAAAGGAAGGGTATCGGACCACCAGTTTTGTGCACCTTCACAGCCCCCCATCAAAGAGGCTCAAAGGCAATGCTCCTCCTGTCCTCCTCCTCCCTTTCCTCTCTTTCTTATCTTCTTTCCTCTTCCACACCAGCCCCCCTTTCCAGAAGGCGGAGCCTCCCAACAACTGCCTTCAAAGTCACCTACAGCAAATTAACTTATGAAAGGGGGAAGAGTTTAGAGTGCTCTTCATCACATCAAGTGACTTCAGAGGAAGTGACATCACAGGAGAAATGCATCAACAGGCAGAGGCTAAGAATGATGTCCCACCAGGGCACAGGGGTGAGGAATGAGGAAGAGGTTCCAGATCATCATGTGACCCTCTGAGATGAAGTAGCAAAAACCGTTTTCTAGCTTAATGCTGTCTCTACCCCCTCCCCTCTCTCTCTCTCCCTCTCCCCTCCCCTTTCTCTCTCTCTCCCTCTCTCACCTGAAATTGTCTCCTAACAGAGAAACACTCCTGATCAGAACCGCTGTGGTTGTTCTCATGAAGGTGTTTCTATGTTCTCACAGGAACAGTCAGAACCAACAGGACAGTTTTCTGTTAGAATGTGTGTTCTTCATTCAGACCCAGCACCTGTCATTGGACCTGCTTCTACCTGCTACAGATCAGATGGTAGGAAAGCGGAACGTGTAGCTTCACAAAGTCTTCCTCTGAAACAGCAACACCATCAACCAATCAAAATAAAGCACAGTCTAATCCATCTATCCTGCTTCTTCTGTTAACGGTTGCTGGTCTTGTCTCAGAGTCGGTGTTACTAACATGGTTTATTTTAGGGTGTGAGAAATCTTCCTCCAAAATATTCATTTAGTTATTTAACTTATATTTTATGAGGATAGAAATTGCTTGAGATGTGGCATAGCAGATAAGACAGCAGAGCAATTTACATATTAAATAAAAGAAAATAAAACCCCTCATTTAATAATTAGAGTCCATCTTC
This sequence comes from Nothobranchius furzeri, assembly GCF_043380555.1. Taxonomy (NCBI): domain Eukaryota; kingdom Metazoa; phylum Chordata; class Actinopteri; order Cyprinodontiformes; family Nothobranchiidae; genus Nothobranchius; species Nothobranchius furzeri. The sequence goes on from NC_091747.1 coordinate 65,428,904, forward strand.
GGAGCATCAGATCTGAGATTTATGGAAGAGGTAATGAAGGTAAACAGCCCGAGACTTTTGGGGCTCAGGAGGTAGAGCGGGTTATCCAGTAATAGGAAGGTTGTAGGTTTGATCCCAGCTCTCACCGGAGACAACTGCTGTCGTTGTGTCCTTGGGCAAGACACTTAACACGCCCTGCATGCTGGTGCTGGTCGGAGGGACCGGTGGTGCCTGTGCTCGGCAGGCCTCACCTCTGTCCGTGCGCCCCAGGGCAGCTGTGGCTACATCGTAGCTCATTGTCACCAGTGTGTGAATGTGTGAATGACTGTGTTGTGAAGCACCTTGGGGGGTTGTAGAATCCTAGAAGGCACAATAGCTGCAGGCCATTTAGGATCAGGTTCTGAGTTTATCCGGACAGAACGTCTTGAGAAAGTTTTAAAAGAAAATGTTGTTGCTTTTAAAGGTCATGGTCACCCTACAAACAGCAGAAAGCAAAGAAGTCAAGGCATTTATAAACAACAGACGATTACGTTATTTAAATACTTAATGTTTATTTAAAGTAGCCTGAACTGATGATTTAAGTAAGGCTGAAGTGTTTCAGCTGGAATATGAGCTCAGGACCGCAAGACGAGCAGAAGAGACCATAGGTGAATATCACAAAGGTATGGAGGTGGGTTGAGGGGGAAAAAACATGATGCAATAACAAGTTATCAGCAAACATGGGTGGAGGTCAGGAGAGGAAAGCAGAGGCAAAACTCATCCATTTCAGAGTCATTTTACAAGACATCCTGGCCCGCTAAAAGCCTTTCTTCTAAAGAAAAATAAAAGATGTGTGCGCCGTGTGCGCCTTTTTTTTTTAACTACAGCTAAAAAACTACAGCAGTACAGTCGGCATTTCCATCTTTTTTCTGGTTGGTTTTTGAGCTGCCTAGTCCCGCCCCTCAAGTGCCGTTCTGCCTGTGAGTTACCAGACTCTTTCTCTGTGCAGAACTAAAGAGAGGACGAGTGTGGCAGGCCAGGCTACCTGCTCAGGGCTAGGTTTATGTTTATGTTTATGTGTTTAGCAGACGCTTTTGTCCAAAGCGACTTACAAGTGATAATCGGCATGTTGCCCTTGAGGCTAACAACAACAACGTGACATCAGTCATGGAGAGGAGGGAACAAGGAGAGGACAGTAGAGAGGGGGGACGGGTGCAGGGAGGGTGCTAGTTTAGAAGATGCTCTCCGAAGAGCAGGGTCTTCAGGAGTTTCTTGAAAATTGAAAAGGAAGCCGCTGTTCTGGTAGTGCTCGGAAGGTCATTCCACATTTGTGGAACGATGCATGAGAAGAGTCTGGATTGTCCTGAGCGTGGTGTAGGCACCGCTAGCCGATGATCCTGTGATGACCGGAGCGGCCGGGCCGAGACGTAAGCCTTTGCAAGAGGATTCAGGAAGATGGGAGCCGTACCATCTCAGACTTTGTATGCTAGTGTTAGCAATTTGAATTTGAATTAGGTACTCAGAATGGCTCAGTAGAGTTGCCACTTTATATTATATTTTTACATTGATTAAATTCTTACTTCCTACACTTGATTATCTCTTATTTTTATCTTTCTTTTCTGGCACCAAGTACCGCAGCAATTTCCTAATGTAGTGATTTTGGCACATATGGAAATAAAACCTGATTCTGATTGGTTGTAACTCGGCAACTGACATTAGTAAAATTAGAAACGCTGCTTGTGAAGCAGAATGGAAGCACAAGCAAAAAAGCTCTAGCCGTTCTTCACCAAAAACATGTTGAAAATCACAAGGAAAGGCAGTGATGAGAGGTAAAATAATCTCTCATCACATAAGAAAAAACAGAGAAAAAACGTATTCAGGAGTTAGAAGAAATCATTAAGTCTTTAGAGGCATCCACAGAAGAAGAGTTAATGAGCAAATTACGTAAAGCTAAACTAGAACTTCTTGGAATTATTGACAAAAAGACAATTTTTAGCACAAAGACTACGAATAGAAAACTTTGAACATAGTAATAAATCAGGTAATTTTTAGCTAGCCAGTTAAAAATAAATAAAGAGAAAACTACCATATCTGCTGTTAAAGACTCAACCGGGAATATAGTATATGACCCTGAAAGAATAAACAACACCTTCAGAGACTTTTACCAAACTTTGTACTCACCACAGATAAACCCATCAGATAGCGAGATCGATGAGTTCCTTGACAGGATAACACTTCCTAAATTATCAGACAGCCAAGTTACAGTCCTGGACTCGCCACTAACATCAGCGGAGCTCCAGGAAGCCCTTAAATCCATGACGAATAGGAAAGCTCCAGGTCCAGACGGGTTCCCAGTAGAATTCTACAAAGAATTCTGGATCATTCTGGCTCCAACATTTTTCAGAAAGGTGAGGGAAATCGAAGAGAGCGGCAGATTACAGCCAAACATGAACTCAGCCAATATTAGTCTCTTGTTAAAACCAGGCAAAGACCCGGCATTTCCTACCAGCTATCGCCCAATTTCTCTTATTAATGTTGATCTCAAAATAATTTGTAAAGCCCTGGCAAAAAGATTAGAGAAGGTAACCCCCTTCATAATACACCCTGACCAAACTGGTTTCATTAAGGGTAGACAGTCACCCACAAACTCACGTAGATTACTTAATTTGATAGATTTCTCTTACAGTAGAAACATAGAAACTAGTATATTATCTCTAGATGCAGAAAAGGCTTTTGATAGAGTTAACTGGAAGTTCTTATTTGCAACTTTACATAAATTTGGTTTTGGGAACTTCATAAACTGGCTACAAACATTATACAGTTCACCAACAGCATGTGTCAGGACGAACGACCAAATATCAGCTAGCTTCTGTCTTCAGAGGGGGACCAGGCAGGGATGCCCACTCTCCCCTCACTGTTTGCTATCTTTATCGAACCACTAGCAACAGCAATTAGGCAAACAACAGATATTAAAGGGATAAAGTGTAAGAAAATAGAACATAAGATCAGTCTTTATGCAGATGATGTTTTACTCTTTCTCCAGAATTCTCAATCCTCTCTCTCCCAAGCAATAGAACTGATAAACTCTTTTTCCAGAGTTTCAGATTAATCTATAAACTGGTTAAAATCCACAGTTCTACCAATTAATTTCTCTTTTGTCAATTTACTTTATACACAATTGGTGTCAGGGAATATCACATACCTGGGAATTTATGTATCTCCCAAGTTAGCAGATCTAACCAAACTAAACTACATCCCACTTTTAAAGAAAGTGGAAGATGATCTTGCAAGATGGAAATCCTTACCAATATCACTCATGGGGAGAGTTGCTACAATTAAAATGATGGTCTTACCCAGAATAAATTACTTATTTTCAATGATCCCAAACAAACTACCAGCTGACTGGTTTAAATCTCTGGACTCCTCAATTACCAAATTCCTTTGGCAGGATAAACCTCCACGAATTAGCTTAAAAACGCTTCAGAAGACCAAAGACAGAGGACTGCATCTGCCCAACTTTTATTATTATTTCTAAAGCCAGGCGGACACTGTGCGACTTTTTCACTCGCAGCATTCAGCTTCAGCTCAAACTGTACGACATCCTCGCAGAGCAGATCTCACGAGTCATGTGCTCACACTGTACGACCCAGTTCTCGCATGCGACCTGACTGCTCACACTGTACGTCTGTCTTTACTCAACACGTCAGACTTTTTTGTCTTGTTTTGCCTGTCCTTCGGGAGTGCTGCAGGAGGACACAGGGATTTATGGGGGTTGGATGAGTAAAACGGTGTTTAGTGATCAGTTTAATTTGACATGAACACGACAAACACGCTTTCTTGACAATCTTTGTGAGTAAAAAACGTGTAGAAACAAAAACGAACAACGTGTGTTATTAGGGAAATAGCGAGCGAGCGGCGTTGATGCAGGATTGCGCATGCGCCGTGAGCGGTTCTGGTACATTTTGGGTCGCAGCTGCTCGCAGCGCCGCTTCAACAGTGCGATACCCTCACGAGGGACGAGCAAAATATTAAACACGCCAGAAGTCCGTGCGACCTCACGACTGCTGATCGGCAGCTGGTCACGTGGTGTTAATCGCCTCTCGTAACCCCCTGTACACTACACGACCGCTCGGCGCAAAACTCGCCCCGATGTCGTGGATTCTCGCACGACTGGAAAATCGGCTCAAAAAAGTGAAAAAGTCGCACAGTGTATGCCCGGCTTTAACCAACAGGCTGCAAAATATACCAAGATGGTTGCAAGATAACCCATTAGACGAGTCCTGGTTAGATATAGAACAGACACTTTGCAATACGATAGAGCTTTCAGACTTACCATTTATTAGCTCAAGCATAAGAAAACACGAAGGCATCAAAAGTATTAGTATCAGCACCTCTCTGACAGCATGGTGGGAGTATCTTAAAATGACAGCGTCTTCACTAGTACCATGCAGACGCACACCTATCTGGAATATCCTGATATTTTGTAAAATAATAAAATGATGAACCTTCCGGACTGGAAAAATAAAGAAATCCTATACCTGGAACACATATATGAAGGATTGGACTTCATCCCATTTAATAGAATAGTCTCCCAATCTGGAATAGATAAGAATAGCTTTTTAGAATATCACCAAATTAAATCTGTAGTCAAACAAAAATTTAAGCTCAATAAAATAGAATTACAAACACCACCAAGGGTATTAGAGTTCTATAATCTCAAACCCCCCAAACTACTGTCTAAAGTATATAAGACACTGTCCAAAATAGACGATAGAATAGTAATCCCTATTGAAAAATGGGAGGTGGATCTATCAGTCAGCTCTGACCAGAACTTCTGGTCCCAAACTTGTTTAAAAACTTTTAAAATGATCAGACACTCCAATTTACAATTAATTCAGTACAAAATTCTACACCGAGTACACTATACAGGTCATCGGATGTTCAGGATGGGGTTTGTGTCGTCTGACACCTGTACACACTGCACAAACAACGTTCCTGACAATTACATTCATGCACTGTGGTCCTGCCCACCTGTCCAGGAATTTTGGGGTAGAGTGTGTGAAGACCTGTCAAAGTCTCTGAAATGTCATATCCCAACCACCCCCTCTCTTTGTTTACTGGGAAACCTGGACGATGTCCCGATTGAAACATCTGTGGTTCACATGGTTCTGACTGCCATATGCATCGCTAAGAAAACTATCCTCTTGAATTGGAAAAATAGAGAAACTCTCTGCATTAACCAGTATAGAAATCTTTTGTTAGATCATATTGCACTTGATATAGCCTCCGCTTCCACTTCAGATCAATGTGAGCACATTCAACGGCATTTGGCAGGGGGATTTCTCAGCCTCCTCCCGGGTGCCGGTGCCCACTTCCAATTTTAAACCGCACTTAGACACCGAGGGCTGAGGGTGTAAGTGGGGTGGTGCGGTGGCATCAGCTGGCATCAGCTGGCATAGGCCAGACAATGCCCGCTCACCACAGCCATGGAATACACCTCATGATCACACAACACTATATTGGAGCAGGCGGAGGGAGACTAGGGGTCTTAGCCACCTCTGTTGTTGCTTGGCTTCCTGGGGCTGGAGGCTAGGAGGGAGATCTGGCCGTCTGGTTGGGGTCTGGGGTGGTGGGTTGCTGTGCTCAGCGTTGGGCGGGGGAGCCTGCTCATCAGCACCCCAGCAGAAAGGGTCAAACTCTGGTTACCGGTGATGGTTGTACCCCATGTGCAGCAGTACCGGGACCAGAGTGAATAGGGTGTGTATGGGGAGCATAAGTGGGTGTCCGGCGTGCATCTTTGTAAGTCTTGGGTTGTATGTGCATGTGTGAGCATGGGGGAGGGAGTGTGTGACTGTGTTTGTGTATGACTGTATATGTCAGGTGGGACCTTTGACTCCTCCCCTCTCCTTGAACTTCTCTTGATGATATAGATCTGTGTCCCCCCTCCCCCTGCCACACCTGGTGTGAGGGTTTGTGCCTTGGTCTGCCTGAGTGTTCGTGGCAACCGGGTCTAGGGGTTTAAGATTTTGGCATCTGCCTGATAGATCCCGGTGGCTGCCTGGCTGGGTCTGGGTCCCTGGGCTCTGCTGGGTCCCCGGCGGGGGTGGTCGCCCCTGGGTCCCGGGTTGCTGGGTCCCGGGCTCGGCCGGCTAGGCGGTGGGATGCTGCGGGCGGGCCTGTGGGCTTGCCGCTGATGTCTCCCGGGACTCTGCCGGCTGCTGGTTGTGGCCCCCTGGGGCGATCCTCTGTGTCTCTCGAGGGGGGCGGGGGCCTTTCTGGTTGCAGTCTCCTTGGGGTTCCTGTGTTCTTGGGCAGCGCCTGGATCTCTGGGACTTGGAGCTCCCCCCGTCTCCTGCGCATCTTTGGGGGGCGGATCTGTGGTCCCTCACACTCTCTGTTGGACGCTCCTATAGAGAAACCTTACATAAACAAGCACGTGTACACACACAGGTGCTCACATGGTGCTCTCAAAAGTATGGGCTTGGGCACGTTAAACACAGGTCTTAAGACTATGGTGGGCACTTAATGCACTGTGATTTATTATCGTGATTCTTCAGTTAAACAATGTTGATTATATATTTCTTCATCAAGTTGACGCAGTGATAGCTAGATCTTGTTGTATTGTTGTTGTGCCCCCTTTTTTTGTTCTTTTGCTTTTTTTGTCTCTTTCTGCAGGTCTAGAAGCAGACTCTTGTTCATTATTGTTTATTTTTGTGGAAACCCCCCCCCCCCCCCCCCCCCTTTGTCTTTTCCTTTCTCTTTCACCTCTGTCTCCGTGTCTGGTCGGAATTACAAAGCATTCAACAACAATAACAATAAAGTTTTAAGTATCAGGCGTGACATTAAAAGCAGACGTTTTGATGCTCCACCTGAGAGTAAATCTGTAAGGCTTGTCACCAGCATTCAGACATCAATTCTGCTTGCTTCACAGCCAGACAGGGCACAGTAAAATAAATGAATAAATAAAAAAATAATAATAATAATCACAAGGCTTTGTTGTCTCACAGAGCACCCTAAAAAACTGCAGTTCTTCTGGCCATTGAACGCCACATTTTACATCATGCAGCTGTTCTTGTGCTATGAATGGATGAAATCATGCTGTCCTTCAACAGAATAACACTTTAATGTTATTAATGTCTGTGGATGCTTCTTAGTGCTGATCAATGACATCACTCATTGCCTAAGAAGTTGTGATATGCTTGCATCGGTGCAAGGTCATGAAAGGGCGGAAATTGGATCGAGACACAACAGCTGAGAGGATTGGGACATTGTACTGTATCTCCCTCTCAGTTTGCTGGTGAAGGTTCTCAGTCATCCAGATCGTGGTAATCCAAAGGTTTAGATGAAGGCAACTGGACTTTTTTGGATTCTTGAAGACGTTTTGCTTCTCATCCGAGGAGCTTTGTCAATTCAATTTACTGGGATGTTGTGTTTGGAGAATCTTCTCCAAACACAACATCCCAGTATACTTTACACCCAACAACCCCCTCAGACAGAAACTGGTCCATCCTAAAGGCAAAACACCCAAACAGAAGCTCAGTGGGGTCGTTTATGCAGTCCAGTGTAGCGAGGACTGTCCAGATGTTTACATCGGGGAAACTAAACCACAATTACACAAGCGCATGGCACAACACAGGAGAGCCATCTCTTCAGATCAGGACTCTGCAGTCCACCTTCTCTGAAGGACAAGGGACACACCTTTGAAGATGACAAAGTCCACATTCTGGACAGAGAAGATAGATGGTGTGAGAGAGGAGAAAAAGAAGCTATCTATGTCAAACGTGAAAACCCCACTTTAAATAGGGGCGGGGCTTAGATTTAACCTTTCCAGTACCAATAATGCAGCTTTGAATCTCATTCCAAAGCAGTTTCAGTGTACTGTTATCGCTACGTGTTGGACACACCGTGTTTGTTAACGCAGTTCAACAGCAAGCCAAACTCGGTTTTCATGAGCCAGGAAGCTGAGCGTCTTGCTCCTTTAATAATCCACTCGTCAGTTTACAAGTCATCACAAACGTGACTCAAAGCTCGGTGAAAAGGAGGAGCGAAACTAAGAACAAACAAGAAACAAATAATTAGCTCCTTATCATGTTAATAAATACAACAATTATAAATGTAGCGGAATATAGTTGGTATATTCTTACACTTTTATCAAGGTCCAGAGATATCACTGATCTAAACCTGAGCTGGATCATTAATCTTTGGACCGGGCCCTTATAATCAAAAGAGGTTGTTTTTACCACAGGGAATTTTATTCAAACACCTTGTATTGAATTAGAGACAAGAAGAGAAAGAGAGAGAGAGATGGGACGTTTAAGAATATTTATTTTATAATTATTCAAAACAATCACCAGGACTAACTCTCTAATGATGGATGCAAATGGATGTAATGCTGACATGTTGGTGTGTGTGTGTGTCAGTTCAGAATCTCCATCTGGTGGAGACGAGTCTGAGTGCGAGGTGTTGTTGCCCTAACTGACCAACGATGGATTTCAGGAGGAAGACATGAGACGCAATATATGCCGATCTACGTACCAGTTTTTAGGTTAGTTTTTGTTCTGTTGTTTTTGTCTCTCAGGTTTTTAGGGTTAGTTTCCTCCTCTGCTTTATTTTGCTTTCTCACTCAGTTAATTAGTTGCACCTGATCTCAGTTCCCTTAATCACCCAGGCCCTGTGTATATAACCCTGTCTTGTCTCTCAGTCCTAGTCCACACGTAGCCGGGTTTTTTTAAAAACGGATATCCGCCCCTCCAAAAACTTGCATCCACACCACCTCGTTTTAAAAACAAACTGTCCACACGTACCCGGATAAATACGTTGTTAAGGACATGCCAGACCTGTAGGCGGCAGTACTTCCCCCGTTCTTAACCTCGTCCTTCGTCTGTGGTCTTCCGCAAGGAGCAGTAATTCCACTTGCAAAAACAAACAAGCAGAAAGCGCTTGGACAATTGATAAAGCGAGCGCAGCTCTGAGGGCATCCATGCTGTCGGCTAGTGTAAACACAGGTCGCACACGGGATGTCAGCATTATTTGTCGCGGAAAGTGACGTTGCGGACCTTAAAACTCTGGTTTTGTCTGTTCAGACGGAGAAAACGCAGATCTTCACTTTGGCCAGAGTTTTTAAAAAGATCCGTTTTCGTGTGAAAAAACTCCGTTTTCGTGTGGATGACAGGCCAAAACGTAGAAAAATCTCTACATTTTGGCAGATCCCCGGCTACGTGTGGACAGGGCCTCAGTGTTAGTCAGTTTGATGTGTTATTGTCAGTGTATTTGTTGCCTCCTGTACTTCCAGTTTTTTGTTTCCAGTTTCTGATTTAGCCTCCTGTGAGTATTTTGATTTTGAGTTGACTCCAGTGTTTTTCCTGAGCCTGTGGACTTCCTTTATCACCCCCAATGAAAGGATCATGTTTTTTGCAACACCTCTTATCCGTGTCATTCTGGGATTTGACACTTCGGCACAAACTTCCATCCGCTGCGACACTAGTTCTGCTGTTGAATTAATTATAGATTCACTAAGATAAAGACTAACCCCCAAATTCCACTACCTCCGCCCCCGCCTTCCGCTCGCTTCCGAACTCAAATTATACTGGTACCCGCTCTACAACGGCTCCGCTCCGGTGCGGAGACCTGAGGTGGGCAAACAAGCATGCGCGGGATTTTCGAGATCTTGCGATACAGTCCGAGCAATAAACGCGGAAGTTAGATCCAAACACCGGTTGTGTGGGAGAAACATCAGCATGAGCTGTTTAATCTGCCCATCATGTGTGTTGAGAGATCAGCAGTGTTTGGATCAACAAAGTGTGACTACTTTGATAGTAGAAACTGTATTTATGGCTTACTTTTGTGCATTTAAAGTTCAGCCGCCACTGATAGTTGTTAAAAGTTGTTAAACCTGTGCATATGAAACAAAAAACGCCTTTTGTTTATCGATTTATTGTGAAAAACGGAAGTTGTGCTTGCTCCTTTTCCTGTTGGGCGGTTGTGATTTCTGTCCATTTACTGCGGAGGTGCTCCGGCGTCCGGCGAAAATAGGATCGATTCTATTTTTGCCGGACGCCGGAACAGAGGCACTGCCGGAGCACGGCCGCAGTAGTGGAATAGCTCTGATTGACTACAACGGGACCGATTTTGCGCCGGCGTTCGTGTCGGAGCGGAGGTAGTGGAATTTGGGGGTTAGTTTATCTTGTACTAAATAGAATATTTACTAAGAAATTGCAATGTAGTCATAGAAATACTACTGTGTGTGTGTGTGTGTGTGTGTGTGTGTGTGTGTGTGTGTGTGTGTGTGCGTGTGTGTGTGATCTGTCTTCTCCATCCCCAGTGAGTCGTGGAGGATGGCTGCTTATAGAGCTCCGGGAGTTGACGTCACTTCTCCCAGCATGCAACAGTTCAGATCGAAACGGCACCATTTTGGCAGGCAGAAGCCCGCAGCTAGACTATTTGTTGTCATAAGTCTCACACGGGAAATATGGTCGATTCCTGTTGTGCCCCAGGATGCCAGAACAGACGGGGACAAGTCAAAGGAAGATCCTTCTACAGGATTCCCAAAGATCCGGAACGCCGCAAACGTTGGATAATCGCAATGAAACGCGCTAGCCTCCAGTGTAAAACAAAGCAGTGGGATCCCGACAGTAAAGGTTTTCGCCTGTGCAGCGAACACTTCATATCAGGTACTTAAACCAACGTTTCCTCAAGTGTGTGTGGTATTTCTTTTAAATGCTTTTATTACGATTCTTAGTGGGCTTCGTAAACTTATTTTGGCGTGGCTTTTTCTGTCTTATTACTCATAGCAACAAGTAAACATCACGTAAAACGTTGCCTCGTAAGTTCTGCCGCTGCCGTTTACGTGTTTTATGATCACAGCAATTAACCGGCTAAGCTGTATTTAATTTGTAATCAATGGTTGATCAATTGTCAGATCACACATAAAAAGCACTTTGGATTGCTATTTTCTGTCTCACAGAGACAGATCGCAGACAGATCCTGAGACGCTCCTGCCTGACCTATTTATTGTATTCACGGAAAAACATCAAAATAGTTATTTCTCTTGGCGTTCAGTTTAAACATTCAACCAGCACAGCACTCTATTTAAACTACTTACAGTTAAATCGATGTTATTTGTGTTTTAATTAGTTTTATGGATTTGTGCTGAAATATAGAAATGATGACGTTATCTGTTTACAGATTAAAATTAATTTATGTTCTGGTGCAAAGGGACCGGATACCTACCGACAAATACTAAACCTATAACAATGCTTATTTATACACTTCAGGGAAAAAGAGTGATCACCCTCTCTCTCCTGACTACATCCCATCCATCTTCAAACATGTGACATCCCCAGAGAAAAAGAGGAGAAGAAGGCAGTTAGATGGGTTCATCCGGAGACAGAAGAGAAGACTCCAAAGAAGAGAACAAGCAAAGTCAGCATCTGCTACGGTCAGTCCATCATCTAAACTCCTAATTCAGCAGGACTCATGTGAACATGACATCATACAGCCTCCTGCAGCTGATCAAGCAGAGGAAGCCCCTGTAAAGGAAGTGACTCAGAATGAAGTGGAGCCTACACATGACAGCAGCCATCCAGAAACAACGGTGTGTTCCAATGAAACCTGCAAGGAACAAATCAAATCTCTTGAGCTGGAATGCCAAGCACTGAGAAATGAAAACATGTTATTAAGACAAAAAATTACATGTACTGAAATAAATGAGACTACTCTACAAAAAAGTGACAGGAAGGTTAATATGCTCACTGGCTTATCATCATATTCGCAACTTATGGTCATTTTTAATGTTATAATGCCCTATCTAAAGCACAAATCTAGCCTAACACTATTTCAACAGTACATCTTGGCTTTAATCAAAATGAGAATGAACCTGTCTTTTGATTTTCTGGCATTTTATTTTAGCATAGATTCTACTACAGTCTCAAAGCTTTTCAAACACTGTGTAAGTGTCATGTATTGTACACTAGTGCCAAGTCTTGTTATTTGGCCTGAAAGGGAATCCTTAAGAGAATCTATTCCCTATGCATTTAGGAATAGTGTGTTTGAAAAGACAGTCTGTATTATTGACTGTTTTGAGATATTTCTGGAGAAACCAAGTAACCTGTCAGCCAGTGCTCAGTGTTATTCAGCATACAAGTCACACCACACCATGAAATATTTAATCGCAATCACCCCACAAGGTTCTATTTGTTTCATTTCCAATTGATGGGGAGGTCGCACAAGCGATAAGTTCATCACAGAGCAAAGCGGTTTTCTTTCTAATTTGCTCCCAGGTGACTTGGTTTTGGCAGACAGAGGATTCAATGTCAAAGACTCAGTGAATTCTTATCATGCTGAATTAAAGCTTCCAGCATTCACTCGTGGGAAGAAACAGTTAGATCCTGTTGACCTGGAAGACACGAGATGCTTAGCATCTCTTAGAATACACATAGAAAGAGTCATTGGAGTTCTACGTCAGAAATACACAATTTTGCAAAGTAGTGTTTCCATAGGTTTCACTGACATTGACACAGAAAATGATGTGACATACCTTGACAAAATAGTTAAAGTTTGTTGTGCTCTTACAAATGTCTGTGAATCTGTTGTGCCCTTTCAGTGAACTTGTAATATATTTTCCGTAGTTGGGCAGAAAAAAAAAATGCTGACAAGGTCTTTTAAGTCATCACAGATGTGAACTTTCACTTTTATTTAGTACAACAGACCAAAAAGGAACAATTCTTAGTCTTCAGAAAATTGTAACATTTTTGTACAAATGCAAACATGAATAAAAAATGAACTTTACTTTCATCAGCCTCTTGTTGTATGTGAAATAATTCTTAATAACAGACTGATGTGTTAGTCTTGAAGCTGTGCCAGTCTGCTATTACGGGCTACAAGTAGGGGCAACCCACATTTGTTTATTACTCTTCAGCTTGTCAGAGATTTCTTTTTTTGTGAGTTGATAACTTTTCTACAGCTTGGACATTTCCATTGTTTAGGATTCCTTTTCAAGTGCAGACAAGTTTTATGAAACTTTTTTAGAGAACAAAAACTTGAGGTGCACACCAACATGTCACCGTCCTCTGGCTCGCGACAGTAACACCACTGTTGACCATTATCAGCACATGCTGCTGCTGGTTTTGGTGCTGAAAAAGACTTTGCAAGCAGCTCTGGCTTTTTTATGTAAAAAGCTTTTGCACATTCAAGCTGTTTGTCAAAAAATGAGTCATTTGCTGTCACGCGTTCGACAAACGGTGAGTCACGGTCTCTTTCAGTCCAGAGGACGAAATCACAATATTGTCTGTCAGTAACAAATATCTGCATTTGTACTTTGTAAATGCAGTTTAAGTAACTTTTTTGTTCAAAGTTTCACCACAAGATGGCACTGTGATTTTGTGATTGCCCTAGTAAGTTTATTTAACATGTTTATTGAAAGTATTATTTTTCATGTTTTTCAATACATTTTGTAGCATTTACAGGTGCACAGAATTAATACTTTTTGATATTTGAGTAATTTTGAATTGGTTTATTTTGATAAGGCATGTTTAAGAGCGCTGTGACGTCACTTCCTGTATCTCGAAGCTTCGGAGATTTTATTGCTGCGCACGGACAAATGTGTGCCAGTTAAGAACATTTGAGAAGAAGGTAAAGTGTTTTCAAGTCTACCGGTTTGTCTACTAGCAGGCCAAAGTGGTATGTTTATTCTTTATTTACAAATTCTGTATGTTAGCCAACTTAAGGCAACTAACTTGTTAATTTGTACATGATTTATGCTTTTTCATTAGTTCTACGGTGTTCATGTGGTGTAAAGAGTAAGAAGACGCAAGACCGCATTAAACATCAGTAAAAGGAACGCTCGTGTCTCTCGTGTATGTGAACAAGCCGGCACAGTAGAACACTACACTGCCTCGGAGGAGACGGTTGGAAGCAAGCTATTAGCAAGGGATGCTACCGACGTGCTAAGGGAAGTATCACGTGTTTGGACAAACACATGAAACAAGCTAACAAGCAGAAGCTAAATAAGCAAGCACTCAAGTTTGTGTCTTGAAAGTAGCGCAAGCGCTTGTGGATTGTTGCACTGAATGTGGCTTCTCCATCAAAAGAAATAGCAGTTTGCATCAATTAAGATTAAAGGTACATGGCCAAAATTGAAATAAGTTCATCAAAGTGATAACAAGACAAAATGGCAGATGAAAGTAAGCCCACTGTAAGTTGTGCTGAGCTTAAAACACAAGATGATGAAAGGCAAGTGGATACAGAAGAACAGCCAAATGGAGAGGAAGCTCAACAGTCCTCAATATCTATTAATTCACAATCAGAAAACCCACGCAGAAGCCAGCGCACACGCACACTCACTGAAAAGGGAAAATCTTTGGAAGATGCAAAGTTACATGGTTTGACCAAGGATTTTCAGCGATTCTACAAGAAATGGAAATATCACATAAACTCTTTTAAGAGAATGGTGAAAAATGAAGATATTGATTTAATACCTGAAGCTGTGAGTGCCATAGACGCCATTATGACTGATATCTGCAACACATATGATGATATTAGAAGGATTGAAAGTCCTGATGTAGAAATACGGAGAAGATGTGATGTTTGTTGTGCTGTCAGTGAAGCTGCCAGAGCAAAGGCAAAGTGCCTTTTGGAGGAAAATGGGGATCCAGATAGTATTCCTTGGCCAGATTCTGAATCTGTGTTTGAAAGCAGTACATCCAGCATCAGCTCAAGGATCACATTTAAGTCAAAGTCCATCTCTGAAATGTCCAGGCAGTCATCTCTAGTTTCACTGCAACAAAGACAGGAAGCTGCAGCTGAAGTGGCAGCAACAGAAGAGGTAATTAAAATAATGAAAACACAACATCAATGTGAGGAAGAAATCAGAGAACTTGAAGTTGAGGATGCAAAGAAAAGAGCCCAATTTCTAACAGAGAGCACTACAATAAAGACAAAATTGGAAGAGAAAAGAAAAGAAGTGGAACTATTGAAAGAGCTGCAAAAGCACAATGCAGCACAAGCAAGATTAAAAGTGTACGCTGAAAGCATAAAAAATGAGGGTGAAGAACCGCCTACTAGTGTACATTTACAAGTCAAACAAGATAGCTCCCTTCTACCATCACGCTTTCTGAATGTTCACTCAAAGCCATTCATTCCTTCTCAAGTTAAAGATCCTGCAAATCAACGATTTGTCCAGAAAACAGAAATTCCAATTGCATGTGAAGCAGCCTCCATTGATCTTGTAAAGACACTTGCTGAAGCAATCACAGCCAATAGACTTCCAGTGCCTGAACCTGCAGTCTTCACAGGTGACCCGCTGCAGTATAATGACTGGAAGCTGTCTTTTCAAACATTGGTTGATCGCAAAAATCTGCCAACACAAGAAAAGCTTTTCTTCTTGAGAAAGTACGTTGGAGGTTCAGCTAAGAAGGCTATCGAAGGTCACTTTCTAGCTGGAACAGATACAGCATATTGTGCTGCTTGGGAAATGCTCGAAGACAGATTTGGAGATCCTTTTGTGATTGGCAAGTCTTATCGTGACAAGATTCAATCATGGCCTAAAATCACAGCCAAGGACTGTAAAGATTTACGTGAGTTTGCTGATTTCTTAACAAGTGTTGAATCAGCCATTCCATACGTCCAAGGTTTACAAGTTTTAAATGACTGTGTGGAAAATCAGAGAATAGCAGCAAAGTTACCTGATTGGTTAAGTGCACGTTGGAACAGGAAAGTTACAGAGTTCCAAGATGAACACAAAATGTTTCCTGACTTCAGTCATTTTGTTAAATTTTTAAATAAAGAAGCAAGAATTGCATGCAACCCGATTACCTCACTACAGGCAATAAAGCCAACTGAATTAGATAACAAGCATCCATACAAAGACAAATCAAGAAGAAGTGGTACCCTGAGTGCTAAAACTCTTAACACAAGCTCAAATGAAAAGACATTTGTTACATGTCTCTTTTGTAAGAAACCTGGTCACACACTACATAAATGTCGAAAGATGATGGAAATATCAGTTGAAGAAAGAGTTAAGTTTGTGAAGGCTGAAAACCTGTGCTTTGGTTGCCTCAAGTATGGTCATAACTCTAAGAACTGTAAGTCTAGAAGTGTGTGCGACAGATGTCAGAAACCTCACCCAAGTTGTCTACATCAAGACAGGGAAAAGGGGGATAAAGAGAAAAGAGCAAAGAATAATCAACAACCAACAAACCACAATCAGGAGACAGAAAAGGTGTCTGAAGCACAAGAGCAAGAATCTCAGCAAGTCACATCCAACAGAGTATTACAACAAAAATCAAAGGGTTGTACTTCCTCAGTTATCCCAGTTTATGTATCGACCGTGGATGAACCAGAGAAAGAAAGGCTTGTGTATGCTTTGCTCGACACTCAAAGTGATACAACTTTCATCCTGAAGAACACAGCTGAATCACTGAATACAAAATTTGAACCTGTCCAACTCAAGATTTCCACTATGACCTCCAAAACAAGGATTGTGTCAAGTCACAAGTTAAAGGACTTACAAGTAAGAGGAATGAACTCTGAAGTCAGAATCAAGCTGCCAACAACTTACACCAGAAGCTATATTCCTGCCAATAGGTCACACATTCCCACAAACACTACCGCAGAGAGTTGGCCCCATCTTTCACATCTATCAGAAGAAATGGCTCCTAAGCTCGACTGTGAAGTCGGATTGCTGATTGGATATAACTGTCCTCAAGCTTTACTCCCTCTGGAGGTGATTAGTGGCAAAAGAGACCAGCCATTTGCACAGAAATCCCTGCTTGGTTGGAGCATCATTGGTTATAGTAACTCTGAGAATGATTATGAAGATGAAATAGGAGTAAGTCATCATGTTATTGTTAAACAAGTCCTGCCAGCAGTAGAACTCACTCATAAGCTCAAAACTGAAGTCCACTTTGTAAGCAGAAACAAAGTCAAAGAAGTGATCAATCCAGCTGACATAATTAAAGTGCTGGAGATGGACTTTGTTGAAAGAAGTGTTGAGAAAGAGCCAGTGTCACAAGAAGATTTATTGTTTCTGACTAAAATGAAAGACGGTATAAAACTAAAGCAAAATGGTCATTTTGAAATGCCGCTACCCTTCAAGCAAGAAAAACCCAAACTGCCCAACAACAAACTTTGTGCAGAACTGAGACTAAAGTGCCTGGAAAGGCGCCTGAGGAAAGACGAGCACTACTTCAAAGATTATGTGGCATTCATGCATGACATCATAATAAGAGGTGATGCTGAGAAAGTACCAGAGGCTGAATTAAAAAACCAACCAGCATGGTATATACCTCACCATGGCATCTATCATCCACAAAAGCCAAATAAGATACGTGTTGTCTTTGATTGCTCAGCTAAGTTTCAGAATACCTCTCTAAACGAACACCTTCTATCAGGCCCAGATCTCACAAATACCCTTGTTGGAGTTTTGTGTCGTTTCAGGAAAGGGCATGTGGCTATTATCTGCGACGTTGAGCGTATGTTTCATCAGTTTCAAGTCGCCCCAGAAGATCAAGATTATCTTCGATTCTTATGGTGGGAGGATGGCAATCTGGATAAGCCACCATCAGTTTTTCGTATGAGAGTGCACTTATTCGGTGCAGCATCCTCGCCTGGATGCGCGAACTTTGGATTTAAGCACCTAGCTGCTCAAGGTGAAGGCAAGTTTAGTGAAGCTGCTGTGAAGTTTGTACTACGCAACTTCTACGTGGATGATGGGTTGGCCAGCGTGGACTCAGAGCAAGAAGCAATTCTGCTTGTGAAAGAAGCCAGAGAACTCTGTAACACAGGAAAGCTCCACCTACATAAGTTCATCAGCAACAGCAAAACAGTGATTGCCACTATCCCAAAGAAAGAATGTGCAGCTGGAGCAACTGATTTGGACCTAGCTCTTGGTGAGCCAAAGATGGAAAGGGCTTTAGGGGTCCATTGGTGTGTAACCTCAGACACATTTTGCTTTAGAGTTGTTGTAAAGGACAACCCCTTCACTAGAAGAGGAGTGCTCTCCACAGTGGCTTCAATATTTGACCCACTTGGATTTGTTGCTCCATTCATTCTAGTTGGCAAAAGAATCCTTCAAAGAATGTGTCAGAAAAAACTGGGTTGGGATGAGCCACTTCCAGAAGATCTCAAACCTGAATGGGAAGCTTGGCTCAGGGACCTTCAGAACTTGTCTTCCATAAAGATACCACGTTGTTATGTACCACCAACATTCAACCAAGATCTGAAGTATGAGTTGCACAGTTTTGCTGATGCCAGTGAACACGGTTATGGGGTGTGCTCATACTTAAGAACTGTGACCAAATCTGGAAACGTGCAATGCACCCTTGTGATGGGGAAAGCCAGAGTAGCTCCTACTAAAGTGGTTACCATCCCAAGATTGGAGCTTTCAGCGGCTGCAGTAGCTGCAAAAACTGCTAACTTTCTAAAGGAAGAGTTAGAAATCCAAGATCTTCAGCAGTACTACTGGACTGATTCCAAGGTCGTTCTTGGCTATATAAACAATGACGCAAAACGATTCCATGTATTTGTTGCCAACAGAGTACAGAGAATCAAGTCAAGTACAGAACCAAGTCAATGGCAATACGTTGCCTCTCAACAAAATCCTGCTGATCACGCATCACGTGGAGTCATGACAAAGGAACTTGTAGACTCCAATTGGTTCACAGGACCGAGCTTCTTATGGGATAAGGAACTACCAAAACAAGAAATCGAAGTGAACGAGATCAGTACGGAAGACCCAGAACTCAAGGTTGCACAAGTTTTCACAGTGAAGACAAAAGAAGATAAACCTTTCTCAGAGCGACTGCACAAGTTTTCAGATTGGACAAGAGCTGTCAAAGCAATAGCAAGACTACGGCGACGTGTAAAGTATGCAAAAAACTTAAATGAAATGCCCAAGGAAAGCACAACGCTAGATGAAAGAAAGGATGCAGAGGAGTTCATTTTACGCACCATCCAAAGTGAATCATTTGGCACAGAAATCAAGTCGCTCAAAGAAAAGGAAGAAGTCAAGGCATCAAGCTCCAAGTTACACCAGTTAAGTCCATTCCTTGACAAACACAATATCCTGAGGGTGGGAGGAAGACTAACACAAGCGTCACTCCATCCTAACATCAAACATCCAGCTATCCTGCCAAAAGAGCATCATGTTTCACAGCTTCTCATCAAACACTTCCATGAGAAGATACATCATCAAGGTCGAGGGATGACAGTCAATGAAATACGTGCTAATGGCATATGGATTATTGGCTGCAGTACAGAAGTGTCATCATTCATATACAAATGTGTTAAATGCAGGAAATACAGGAAATGCAATCAAGATCAACGGATGAACGATTTGCCATCTGAAAGACTGGAAGCCACCCCTCCATTTACATACAGCGGTATGGACTGCTTCGGCCCATTCTGTGTAAAGGAAGGGAGGAAAGAAGTAAAGAGATATGGACTGTTGTTTACATGCATGTGCTCAAGAGCTATCCATATAGAAGTCCTGGATGACCTCAGTACAGACTGTTTTCTCAATGCACTTCGTTGTTTCATCGCAATACGTGGCAAGATCAGTCAATTACATTGCGATCAAGGCACTAATTTCGTTGGTGCAAGAAACGAACTGTTCCCGCAAGCAACTCAAGAGAAGGTTAAAGAGCTGGGCATTACTTTTGTTTTCAACCCACCTGCTGCTAGTCATATGGGCGGAGTCTGGGAGAGACAGATCCGTACTATAAGGAATGTT
>NC_091747.1:65453587-65468587 GCF_043380555.1 Nothobranchius furzeri
CAGTTCGCGATGGCTGAACGAGCTGGGGTAAGTACATTTCAAAGGACTTTCTAAACTTATTTTAGTCATTTCCTCGTCTTTTTATTTAAACAAGGTGACACACTAACATAACGTCATGCTATTTATACCATTATTAAGGCCTTATAAGATATTTGTACAAATATGTAGTCTAGCTAAAGTTTATATGAGCTGCTTTGCTAAGTTAGCAGAAACAAAAACGCCACTGCTAACACTGAAGTCTTGCATTAAGGCCACTGTGTTTGGGTATAATCCCAGGGGTGTTTCTCAATGTCAGGCTTTGAGGACACTGTCCTTCCTTGGTCAAAGAAAACAGTTAAATGGAGCTGACTTGCATCACGTGACCAGGGCTCCCGTGATGGTCACATGACGTGCGGCAAAGTTATAATTATACTTATAAGTTGTATAATGAGCATTTTACTTTTTAAATTGCGTGTATATTGCTTGAATTACATGTATAAGGGAGTTACTAATTGCTGGCCATCAAAGCTGCAACGATTAGGCAGCACCAACTAACCAACTTCTGATTAAAAAAATAAACATTTTAGATATCAGCCTGATAGTTACAATTAGTTTTTTTAATCACCAGTAAAACAATAAAAAGTAATCATTTGAAACCTTTAACTCTTGTTTCCTTTCTCGGGGATCCTATTTTTAGGCACTGTTTAGACCAGCGGTACTCAGCTGACAGTCTGTGGGCCACGTCCAGCCCGCAGGTTCATTCTTTGTAGCCCTTGGTCCACCAGGACAGGGATGCACTGACATCTGGCCAGGTCAGATGTCTTATCTGTCGTATTCCGATGCCAGGAAAAGGCAGATTGCAATGCTGAGGTATTCATTTCTTAAAACTCAATAAATATGAGCATTTCCTAATTTCACTTTTTAATCATATGCTATTTTATTTTGTCACATTCAGATGGTTCTGGACCACATCACCTGGCCGGATGAAGAAGAGCTGGAGGATGACAGCGAATCTCCTCTTGCTGTGAAATGTTAGATCACAAGCTACTTGCGTAGATTTGTTGAGACAGGTATTTGGCTTTTTTCTGGTTACACTCAAACTACAACTTTATTTATAAAGCGCTTTTCAAACAAAAAAATGAAACTCAAATAGCTTCAGAGGAAGAAAAAAAATGACCCACAGATTGAAAAGACCTGACATATCCCACAAAATTCATTGTCAATTGAAACCCCCTTCCCCGACCCAGTAACACGCATATACACACACACACATACCCACATGCACACACAACACATTAGAGAACATATGCAAACACTGGGCAGAACTCAGATGAGTCAGGAAACGCCATCAGGCGAGCCGTCTGATCCAACTCCAGTAGATCCACAGCAGCAGCCAGGGCACCGAGACAGGTCTCACAGAGGAGGGAGGACAAGGGCCCCCACCTACACCCAAGCACTACCTGGAGAGCACCCAGGCCACTGCCGCTGACCACTGGCCCTGAGGCAGAGGGCTCCCACTGAGGAAACGCTGTAAAGTATTAGAATAAGTAAAAGAATGAAATAAAAAGAGGTAATGTATGAATAAGTAGTGACCAATATAATTGTAGAAATAGTAAAACAATATCAAATCATAAATATATAACAAAACTTTCTTAAAATATAAGAAATTTAATCATAAATAATAAGCAGTTAAAAGCTAAGCTAAAAAAGTTCATTCTTCGGCCTGTTCTTAAAGTTTCTCTCTGGTCCTGAGGTCCTCAGGCAGCCTGCTCCAGAGGCAAGGGCCATTATATTGTGAGGACGCCTGACCATTGTTGTTTGTCCTGACATTCGGGATCACAAGGCGATGGCTGCAAGAGGAGTGCAGATGACGTGAGGGTTTGTATGGTAAAGTCAGTTCAGAAAGGCTAGAAGGGCCAAGACCATTATGACACTTTAAAACCATTACAAAAACCTGAAAATCATTGGAATAAACCTTAAAGTCATAATAGGTTTAAACAGTTGTCTTTCACAAAATGTGTACAATCAAACTATTTTAGAAGCCTTAACCCTCCCACTGTCTTCATGGGTGACCCCACCAGGAAAGACCTCACCCCTGCCACATGAACCTCAAGGGATAAACCATCAACCCTGCTCAGTGGTCAACTTTCCTGGTGGGGTCACCCATGAAGACAGTGGGAGGGTTAAAATGAGTAAAGTGTTTTATATGACACAGCAGATAAGGTGGGTTTGCTACATTCTAAGTATCTTGTGTAAACATGGCACAGAAGATCTTTTATATCTCATTTGTCTTTGCCATTTTTTCTTTTCTTTTTCAGTGTATGAAGAGCAAAGGAAGCAGCTCGTGAAGTTTGGGGTTGGATGGGAGAAACCCATGAAGGATATGAAAGTGGAAATAATGCAGGCAGACCATCCAACCTCATCTAGCTGCTTCCATATTCTATGTCTGCCCTGCCACTACACAACATTTGATGTTTCGCAATCATCTTGAAAGTTGCATAGCAACCAATGTTCATGGTTTTGGATTGATCTAAAGTTTAACGTCATGCTATTTGCCAGTGCTGTTCAGGTTATACCAAACAAATCTTTTTTTTATTTAACCATCAAGTTACAGCTGAAAGTTTCAGGAATATTGAGTTACAAGTAAGGCACAGCTGTGTTATATGATAAATGTTTTATTGTAATTTTACAAGTAGAGAAATCATTTTCAAGATTGCATTTTATACATATGCAACAAACAAAACGTTGCTGCATCCAGGGTCATGACAATAGAACAATATTTTTGTAGCTTAATGCTAAATGTTTTTTCCTGTCACTTGCTTAAGTTCAAGATGTTATTAATAAAAAATTTTTTAAAAAACTTAAAAATTTTTATTGAATTCACAAATGATTGTAACCTATATTAACACGTTAGACTTGCAGGTTTTTAAATAAAAAAAAACATCAAATTGCAACAAAACTTTCATTATTCTCACAAATTTGGGAATTTCAATATCCAAGAGAATAAGAAAGGGCAGTTAGATTTTTTGTACACACAAGATTACTATAATTTTAACTTAAGAAGGTTTAATTCTTTTAGTTTGCCATCGAAGAATATTAACATGCAAACATTTTCAAATGCTCACGAGTCATTTAATCTGTACTTTCAAGTTCAGATGTGGTAAGAGATAACGGAGATTAAAATAACGTGTTCAGTTAGATAATGGAGACTTATGAAGATCCTTCACAGACATTTTATACAAGTCATTGATGACAAGATGCAAAAAATGAAAGATTTTATTATAGCCAATGGTTTGCATGTAATGCCGTGTGGCTAAATAACTGTCAATCCCAAGATTGACCTCAGTGGATCCACAGCTGCACAGAGTCCAGAATATTCTCCTGGACTTAGCGGGCATTCAACTTCTGGAACTTGAACACTAGAGTTGTGTTCATTGTCGATGAGTCCACTGGATTCCCATTCAATCTGTGGAATGTAAAGCTCCTGCAATAAAATGATTGTGGGCTAGGCACAGAATACGTTCTTCTGACCACACAACGGAGATGGGACATTCAGGAAACCACGCCTGCAGTGTCTAATCTGCGCATAGAGGACCGAACACGCTCCCACTGAAGTCTATATCCTTGTGACTTCAGCAGACCTTTCATCATGGTGACTTGAAAAGCGCTATATAAGTTCAATGCATTATTATTATTATCAATCTATACCCTGCATTTGGGTTTCTGGCATGGATCTGTGACACTAGAGAGTCTAGCTCATCGTGAGTCATGGTGCTGTAAGTTTGGCTCACACTTAAACCCCATTCTTTCACTTGCCTGTGTAATGTAACTCTAGATATCCCCAGCAGCTGTGCAATACACGTGACAGGTAAACCTAAAGAAATGAGGTGTTCTGTGTATTTCTCAGGAATAAGTAGTTTGGGACGACCAATGGCTCCTCTTTCGTGAGCAACAATAATTTGTGCTTTTTTATTTTGACTGCAGGTCTCTGATAAACTTGGGCAAGTGCATTTAAAATGTCCTGAGGGACGTCAAATGGTTTGAGATAGCACCCAGAATAACCAGCTCCTGACAACATACAAATTCCAAAAAATCGAGATCTAGAGGAACTCGATCAAGCCAATTAGAGGAACGGTTGTAAAGTCTTTCAAGCAGATAGTTGAGCAGCAGTTCCTGAAAAACAAAAATGAAGGGTTACTAAAAGAGCCATCAAATGCAGATTTTAAATATCACATGTAACAGTTATTATTAATAGGATCCCCGAGAAAGGAAACAAGAGTTAAAGGTTTCAAATGATTACTTTTTATTGTTTTACTGGTGATTAAAAAAACTAATTGTAACTATCAGGCTGATATCTAAAATGTTTATTTTTTTAATCAGAAGTTGGTTAGTTGGTGCTGCCTAATCGTTGCAGCTTTGATGGCCAGCAATTAGTAACTCCCTTATACATGTAATTCAAGCAATATACACGCAATTTAAAAAGTAAAATGCTCATTATACAACTTATAAGTATAATTATAACTTTGCCGCACGTCATGTGACCATCACGGGAGCCCTGGTCACGTGATGCAAGTCAGCTCCATTTAACTGTTTTCTTTGACCAAGGAAGGACAGTGTCCTCAAAGCCTGACATTGAGAAACACCCCTGGGATTATACCCAAACACAGTGGCCTTAATGCAAGACTTCAGTGTTAGCAGTGGCGTTTTTGTTTCTGCTAACTTAGCAAAGCAGCTCATATAAACTTTAACTAGACTACATATTTGTACAAATATCTTATAAGGCCTTAATAATGGTATAAATAGCATGACGTTATGTTAGTGTGTCACCTTGTTTAAATAAAAAGACGAGGAAATGACTAAAATAAGTTTAGAAAGTCCTTTGAAATGTACTTACCCCAGCTCGTTCAGCCATCGCGAACTGCAGACGGCAGCGGACTGAAAGCCGAGGGAAAAACGCAGCTCTCACTCTGATTGGTTGAGCCTGTTGTCCTTGGAAACCAGAGCCGACCAATGACAACCCTCCCTCTGTGGCTCCTCCTTCCGCCCCCACCCTCGCCCTCATCCCCTGCTCCACTCGCCTCTGCAGATACACACAGCTGCAATTTGCAACACACAACCTGCCAGAAGTGTTTCAAAAGTCAGACTCGCGAGAGGAGAGTTGTGCGCTTGTAAAACAACAACTGAGCATGCGCAGAAACGTATTTGAGAAGTTGTATTTACTGGGTCGCAGAAGAAAATTTTACATGTAAGTTTATTTTGTTTCACATACAATTTACTTTTTCTTACAAGTACCATTTATCTTCACAATTTCACACATGTTGATGTGCAGCTTCTCACATTTTAATGCACAGACACTCACCTCAAAACTTCAAGCTCACCTTTTACGGTACACACACTCACATCCAATCTTCAAGTCCACATTGTGTTGTACGGAATCAGACAACAAATTTACAAACTTGTGCATTTTGACACATATTAATCGTGAAAATAGTTTCAAAAATCAGATGTGTGAGAGGAAAGCTGTGCAACTGTAATAAAAAAGTTGAGCGTGTGCAGAAACAGATCTGTACACTTGTGTTTACAGACTTGTAGTTGAAAATGTCACACACAACTGTATTTTATTTCAAATGCATGTGAGTGTTTCTTACAGGTGCATATTTAGCTTTACAGGTTTACGGGTGTTGGTGTACAGCTCCTCACACTGTACTGCACGCACACACACACACTGTTTTCAAGCACCCATCATGTAGTACAAATACACGCAACAGATCTACAGGTTTGTGCTTTTTGAAACAGATTGACCTTCATAGAAGTCATTTAAGAAAACGCAAAAGTTAGGGAGAGATTTGGAGACTCTCGCTTTAAGTGAATGAAATTTCCCTAAAAGAAGCATTAGATTAATTATAAAACTTAACATTTTATCATTACATTCAAACTTGACAATAACATCCTTATACCTGATTTGGATAGTGCATTTGGATTTAATCTTAATAAAATTTTCCATATCTTTCCAAAACCCAGATGAGAGAGGACAGTTTTAAAATAAGTGTATAATAGTCTCCGAACCAGGATGACAAAAGGTACATTTTTCATCTAGATCTTGGAACAATGATATTTTTTTTATTACATCGATAAATATTGTGTAAAATTTTTAAATGAAGTTTCCTTATCTTGTTAGAAATACAGTATTGAAAGTGAACCATCCATGCTTTTTTCCAATTTATAACAAACCGTGTGTTCCAGAAAAACTTTCCTTTGGGTGCCATCGTATTAGAACAACATAAAACCTTCCTTATATGTTGATTTGAACATTTCTTATATAATAAATCAATACCCCCAACTTTTAGAGAAGGTATCTGCAAACTAAATCTCTGATAAACAGAGTGTGCTCTCATTAACTCAACTATGCCTGAAGAAATGCTCTCATGACCGAGGCAAATTCTTTGTATTTCACAAGAAAATCCTTAGTTTTCAAAAAGTTTTCATAGCTATAAAGGCTTCCGTTATAAAATAAATCTGCAGCAAAAATGATGCCTTTCTCAACCCAATTAATTTTATACAAACTTTTGTTGTTTATAGTAATATTACCATTATTCCATAATATTTCTTTGTGTGGGGAGAAATTGTGTGTATGGCATAATTTCAACCGAAGTAAAGCCTGCTGGTGAGACACTGAAAGTTTCACTGGTAATTTAGAAATAATAAAGTTGCAACGTAACAGAAAATGTAAACCCCCTACCGTTTTAAATATGTTATGTGGAATAAAAATCCATAAAGATTCTGGCATTTCTAGACATTTTTTAATCCATTTGTTTTTAAAGGTTTTGTTTAAGTGGAAAAAAATTAAGAGTTCTAGGCCCCCCTTGCTCTTTCCAGATAGAGTATGTCTTTTTTTAGATGATGAAAACTGTTCTTCCAGACAAATTTTACAAATGAACTGTTAATTTCTTTACAAGTTGCATCATTAACATGAAGGGAGAGATGGGGATATACTAACCTTGATATGCCTTCCGCTTTTGTTAACAACACCCTGCCAAAAATAGAGAGGTCCCTTTGCAGCCACATATTAAGAATCGAATGAGTTTTTTTAATTCTTGATTGTAGATTTAATGTTTGTCTCATCATTTTGTCTAATTATGTGAATTCCTAGATATCTAACAGTTTTTTGACGGCACTACCAGAACAGGGGCTTCCTTTTCAATTTTCAAGAAACTCCTGAAGACCCTGCTCTTCAGAGAGCATCTTCTAAACTAGCACCCTCCCTGCACCCGTCCCTCCTCTCTACCGTCCACTCCTTGTTCCCTCCTCTCCATGACTGATGTCAAGTTGTTGTTGTTAGCCTCAAGAGCAACATGCCGATTATCACTTGTAAGTCGCTTTGGACAAAAGTGTCTGCTAAATACATAAACATAAACATCTAACAGTTTGTTTGACGGGACTATTGAACATATATTGGTCATTGGTTTCATATAAACATTAAATTTCACTTTTGTCAACATTTAGCTTCAGTCCTGAAGCTTCTGAAAATTCTTTTAATGCATATAGAGCATTTGGTATCTGTGATTTATCTCTAAGAAACAAGACTGTGTCATCTGCCAATTGGGACATCTTAACTTCTTTATTAAAAATGTCTAAACCATGAATATTTGGATTGTGTGAAATATTTAAAAACAAAAGTTCAGTGGCGATCAAAAACAAAAAGCAAGAAATAGGGCAGCCCTGTCGTACACCTCTTAATGTCGCAGACCTCCCACACATCTGTGGATATAAGATAATTGTGCTGCTTATATCTTTATAAAACATTTTAATATCACTAATAAACGACTCTCCAAAACCTAAAATTTGAAGTGCTTTTAAAATGAAGGTGTGTTCAATCGAATCAAATGCCTTATAAAAGTCAAGGAAATCATCAAAGCATTGGAGTTTATAAAATTTGAATAATCAGTTAGATCCAACACTAGTCTAATATTAGAGCTAATGTGACATTTGGGAAGAAATCCATTCTGGTTTTCACTTATTATCTCACCTAAATCCTTTTTTAGTCTTTTTGCATACACCAAAGATAACATTTTGTAATCAATATTTAAAAGCGAGATAGGTCTCCAATTTTAAATTTTTAAAGGATCTTTGTCTGTCTTAGGGAGCAGAGTTATAAGACCTTGTTTCATAGTTGTTGTCATTTCTTGCCTACTTATACATTCTTTGAACATCAGAAAAAGGTGACTACCAATTAATTCCCCAAAACAAAGATATAATTCTACTGAGAGTCCGTCACTACCAGGTGACTTTCCTAACTTCATTGAATGCACAGCAGGTAATTTCTGAAAATAAAAGCTCAGCATCACAAGAGTCTTTAAAGGCCTCCCATATCAGATAATCTGATTTAAGAATCTGTCACGATTGGTATGAACAAATTTTGTAGAATACAAATCACTGTAAAATGAGGTAGTATAATTGGCGATCACAGCCGGGTCTGAGTTTATGATACCATTAATATTAATTGTTGTTTCTTTACCTGTTTTGTTTTCTAGAGCAAAAACTAACTAGTTTTTCTCTCCTTTAACCATTTAGCTCTATAGACCTTATGAACGCACCTCTAGCTCATAAACTACAAATTGTTGGCTTCACATCCTGCGTAATGACGTCCAGGCGTGCGATGCTGCGTAGTGATTGATGACGTAGTAACAAAGAGCCGTCGGAAACCGGCTGGACATAGGGGGAACATCCGGCGCGAGGACAGGTATAGATGCTGCTTTGGTTGCTGCTGGTGATCGAGTGATCAGTGTGGGGACATTGATAGCTTATTTGGGTCTGTATTCGTGCGTGTGTTCTGCTGCTGCAGGACTCACGCGCGCGCATTTAGAGCGTGTGCTTCCTCAGACAGATGCGTGGTGTTTTGCGGCAGATGGACGCGCATGTGGGGAGTTTAGCGGTTCTGATGGGTCTCATGACCCAGTTGTGTTTGAGCCGTAGGCAGCCTAACCCGAGGTGACGTCATATCTGCTGTCTTCGGCCGATCCTCTCACCTGCTTCTAAATGCTGCTCTGTAGATTTTTATGTTATCCTTTCTCTGAAGAGTCTTTAGTTTTTGTTGTAGGAGAGCCAGATCCAGGGCGTCTCCCATACATCCTTGCATTATGTATCTCATGCATACAATGCTTATATATTTGTGCAGTCGTTTTAACGTTACACGTTGCTAAAGTATGTAAAACAGGCGAGAATAAACGCACGCACGCACGCACGCACACACACACACACATCATAACAAACATTAAGAACAAGGAGCTACAGTAAGTCAGAAATAGCAGGACTGAATGAAACCCAGAAAGTGATAGGTTCATGCACGTACCAAATAAACCAGAAAGCCACTGTCACGCTAAGAATCTGTTCATCCAGATCCAAGTCAGATTACATGAGATTGTCTCTAGTCTATAATCCTGTTTTTTGCTGTAACCATGGTAACTATTCACCTGACAGCTGGATGGGGTTAGCGGCTGGCAGCATCATCTGAGTGTGAGGTCTGGATGCTGACTTATATTTTCTATTTAGTTTTAAGTGATTAAAACCAAACCGTTATTGATTCCCACTGAGATGTTTAGGCTCAGCAGTCAGAGTCTCACGTTTGACCCCAACTTTAGAAAAACTCGGGAAGAGAAGGCAGATGCTGAAGCTGGAACATACAAGCACCCACGACAGTTTTAAGCCCCACCCCTCCATGTAAACCAATAGAAAATGTTTCTGATTCAAATTCGAATACAACTTAGGTTATGTTTCCAGATGTTAGCTCATGTTGACATTTGTAGTTCACATCTTGGTGCATTAAGTGGGGTTAAGTGTCTTGCCCAATGACAGTGACAAACTGAGCGGAGCTCAAACCTGCAATCGAATAAAGTGTGAGCACTTAACTCTTGTGCCATGTCACCCCATCGTTAAGAGCTTTATATGTGAGAAGAAGGATCTTAAAATCTATTCTGAATTTAACAGGTAGCCAATGTAGCAAAGCCAAGGCAGGAGAGATATGATCTCTCTTTTTAATTCTCATCAGCTTCATGCTGCAGCTAGAGCTCTGAAGAATTTTAACTACATTCTGTGGACTTCCTGAGAGTAATGAATTACAGTAATCCAGTCTTGATGTAATAAATATGTAATGGAATTGAATTACAATTTAATTAATGACCATAGACATTAAAGATCCATATCGAGTATGAATCCCATCTAATGAAAACTGGGTTACCGTAAATCCTCTAATACAAGCCTGTATTCAATTAACGGCCGGGTATCATGTTTTGGCCGGTGTCGGAGTCGGCGGAGGTGAATAAGGAGGCCGGTATTTTATTGTGGCCGGGTGGAATGTGGTAACAAGCAAGTACGGGGGGCGGTTGTGTCATCCGTCTCACTTTTGATTTGCCAGTGATAGACCACGAGGGTAACTTTAACCGTGCGGAGACGAAGAGGAGGCGAAAATTTGATATCAAGTTCAAAGAGAACGTGCTGATTATGCTGCAGAACACTGGGGAGCAGTAGCAGGGGTTGTATGAACTAGTCACTAGTCGACTTCACCGCTCTATAGTGACTTGTTATGCCTGTCATCGACTAGTCGCTGTCACGTGATAATGACCGGCAAGATGCAGTCCACGGAAAAGACAGCAGCCTGCTGTCAGCAGGTGACAAGCTCCTGCGCGTCGGGAGGCAACGCGCTGTGCCAGAGCGTCGGTACCGACACCCGCCGTAAAACGGACATTTAACCAAATTGTGACCTTTACCCTCTTGCAATTTAACCTTCCCCTCACCCCCATCCTAACCTTAACCAGCTTGCACATGCAAAGCTCTGATTGTTGACGCGCTCCAGACATCTGCGTCCTGAGCACGGCCACAGTAACATTATCACATCAGGTGTCGCCACCTCAAAAACTAATTTAACACGCGATCGTTCATGTCGGCTCATTTCCTTTTATGTTTTCTGTCTTTTATTCTTTTATTTGTGCCTGATGCGTTTCGCTGCTGTGGAGCGGGGCGCATCACCTTGTCTTCCGGTGACGCACCTAACTGATGCGGCCAGCGAGCGCTCCGCTGTTTTAGTGGTCGGTAGATCTTTTAGAACTGCAGTTCAAAGGTAACTCATGAGGTGAATATATATGAACCCAGGTAGCAGTTTTTCTTTAGGATTGAGAGGAGATGCAGGAAGATAATAAACAGACAGGACAGAAAAATAGTCAAATAAAAACAAGTTAGTTTTTGTACCTGCTGGTTGCAACAAACAGACACCATTGAAGGTAATCAGAAGTGAGGAACAGAAAATGAAATAATTATTTTAATGTTTAGAGCAGCAGGAACTCTGAGAGGCTGCAGGCGCATCAGTGAGTTTGCGGCCGCTGCACAGGGGGAGGGGGTAGAGGGCTGAAGCAGAAACTACCATTGTTAAAATAAATGTGTTTAACTTTGAAAATGTGGGCGCAATATTAATTGTCAAAAACTCCAGCGAACCATTAGTTCATTTTGCTCAAATAGAAATAGAGGCCTGCCTCTGATTCTGGTCCTCCTTCCAATAAAGGCCTGGAGCTTGATGAGCTTGAGTCAAATACAGGCCCGGGCCTGTATTACCCCCAAATTCCACTACCTCCACTCTGCTCCGACACGAACGCCAGAGCAAAATCGGTCCCATTGTAGTCAATCAGAGCAATTCCACTACTGCGGCCATGCTCCGGCAGTGCGGCGCCATGCGCCGCCCTCTGTTCCGGCAAAAATAGAATCGATCCTATTTTCGCCGGACGCCGGAGCACCTCCGCAGTAAATGGACAGAAATCACAACCGCCCAACAGGAAAAGGAGCAAGCACAACTTCCGTTATTTCACAATAAATCGATAAACAAAAGGCGTTTTTTGTTTCATATGCACAGGTTTAACAACTTTTAACAACTATCAATGGCGGCTGAAGTTTAAATGCACAAAAGTAAGCCATAAATACAGTTTCTACTATCAAAGTGGTCACCTTTTGTTGATCCAAACACTGCTGATCTGTCAACACAAATGATGGGCAGATTAAACAGTTCATGCCGATGCTTCTCCCACACAACGGGTGTTTGGATCTAACTTCCGCGTTTATTGCTCGGACTGTATCGCAAGATCTCGAAAATCCCGCGCATGCTTGTTTGCCCCCCTCAGGTCTCCGCACCGGAGCGGAGCCGTTGTAGAGCGGGTACCAGTATAATTTGAGTTCGGAAGCGAGCGGCTGCGGAAGGCGGGGGCGGAGCGGAGCAAGATGTTTAAATCAAAAGTTTGAATAATCTGTGCTTTAACCCTTACCCAACGTTTACATTTTCTAACGTTAAAGTCATTCGAGCACAAAAAAAAAGCTCTAATGTGAGGTAAGGGTTAACCAATGATGGCTTTAAAATGAATATTGCTCTTACAATGATCCATTTCAGATCTTATCTACACCAGATCAGTATATGTTTGACTAAACAAGTTTATCAATATTTACACTCATACATATTACAATAGGATACTTATTAATGTGTTTATTAGGTGTTTTAAAACATTCTCATTCACAGTGTTAACCACCTTTGTATGTGAAGAAGGCATGGCTTCTGAGGGATGTTTGGTAAAACCCTCAAACGTGTCACATTCTGATTTGCCAAAATGTGACAAAATTAAAAAAAAACAAGTTCAATGAAACAAGAATTACTTCCCAATTAATTCAGTTTCTAGCTGACACCTGATTCGGCCAAATCGGGGAAGAAGGCCTTTTGAAACCATCTCCTTTGACCTCCAGCCAAAGCCTCTCTGCGATGCTGCAAATAATTATAGACACCACAGCTCTTTTCAGAGCTGCTTCACACCTCAGACATCTAACCAGCAGACCCCGGGTTGCATCCCATGGCCGGTGAAGCTGAACTTAGAGGAAGCTACTAATCTCTGAGTATTGTGGTTATGACTAGGGATGCACCGATGGATCGGCATTTGATCGTAATCGGCCGATAGCGCCCCTATCGGTTTTGATCGGAGTTTTCAAAATAGATCAAAGCAGACCGATCAGGTAGGGTTGTCACGGTAACCGGTGTAGCGGTAAACCCCGGTAAAAGAAAAAGTTGACAATAATAACCGTCTTGTTTTTAAAAAACTATATTATCTTGGTGGGTTTACCGTGGCTGCGGTGTAGGCACGGTGACCCTTACCAGCCACCGTATCATCGGCTGAAGTTGCGCGCTTCGTTGTTTACAACCAAAACTTTCTTGAAGCTAAAGCTGAAATAATGGTCAAAGGAGGAGACGGCAGCGCTCAGGAGGACATTTATTATCCCTCAAAGAAGACAAAGTGGGAAGTACGGGCATCTTTTGGATATTTGAAGAATGCCGAGGGACAGCTGATAGAAGACGGCTATCCTGTTTGCAGCACGAGCAGAAAAAGTGTCTGTGAAAGGCAGCAACGCTTCAAATCTCATGACACATCTGCGTGACCATCACCCACAACTCTACAGTCAACGCAAGGCAAGCTAACGTTAGCGTTTTAGCTAAAATGCGTGATCCGAGGATTTGGGTTGAGGGAGAATGCAACGAGTCGCTATATAAAGCAGCCGCAGCGCCGCTACCTGCATATAAACCGTGTTGCGGACACCCCCATGTTGAAATGACGCTGTGCATTACGGGGCTCCCAGGGGCAGATAAGAGTTGGTCTCTCTCCGAGAATAATTATGAATTTAACAACGATTACTGCCTGATGACATTTTCCCACATCTGCAAAGCTCAC
Organism: Nothobranchius furzeri; assembly: GCF_043380555.1. Classification (NCBI taxonomy): domain Eukaryota; kingdom Metazoa; phylum Chordata; class Actinopteri; order Cyprinodontiformes; family Nothobranchiidae; genus Nothobranchius; species Nothobranchius furzeri. The sequence continues at coordinate 65,467,312 of NC_091747.1, forward strand.
TGGAAGGACACAAACCGAGGACAATATTTTCCTGATATAGGGTTTATTACTCAAGTAAGGGTAAAAAAGTATCTGATTAGAAGGCTACTTGAGTACTGAGTATCATCTGATCTAATATTTTTAAATGATGACATGAAACAGACATGAAATAAGAAGTTATGGGCAAATATTGGTATTTTAAAGACTAAAGGGAAAAAATGTAAACAAATAAACAACATAATTACAAAATAACACATTTTAGGCAAAATTTAGACACAAACTGAGGACAATATTTCCTGACTTACAGGGTTTATTTAATTGTGTGAAAATGTAGCACGTTTTTAAAAAAATACAGCGATAATACCGAAAACCGTGGTAATTTTGGTCATACAGACCATTTTGGATTAGGTTACATTTCCTTTATTCCCAGATTATGTCGTTTGTAGCACTCATTATAATGTTGTAGAAAATTTCTGGCCAATCCACGTGATCGGTATCGGTGATCAGCATTCTTTGATATCGGTATCGGTGATCGGCAGCAAAAAACCTGATCGGTGCATCCCTGGTTATGACCTCACCACTCGGACCACACTCCTCCGGACCGCCAGGAGCAACGCATACCAAGGGTATCATAGCCTGCACTGGCATTGGATGGGTTTAACCCATTCGCTGCCAGCCGTTTCCCGATCGGTAAAGCCCTTCGCTGCCAGCATTTCTCAGTTTTTACTGTTTCTTTAAGAGTCACAGAACATTGCGCACTATGGTAACTGGTAAATGGCCTGTATTTGATATAGCGCCTTCTAGAGTCCTGGAGCCCCCCAAGGCGCTTTACAACACAATCAGTCATTCACCCATTCACACACATTCACCCACTGGTGGGGATGAGCTACGATGTAGCCACAGCTGCTCTGGGGGCACTGACAGACGCAAGACTGCCGAGCACAGACGCCACTGGTCCCTCTGACCACCACCAGCAGGCAAGGTGGGTTAAGTGTCTTGCCCAAGGACACAACAACAGCGACAGACTGAGCGGGGCTCGAACCTGCAACCTTCCGATTACTGGGCGAGCACTTAACTACTGTTCCACCGTCGCCGTGCTAGGATAATGTCGACGCCAAAACAACCAAAACAAAGTGGAGACTCACCTCTTACATCAGGAAGAATCCGCGTGTTTTGAGCGTTATTCGTTCTTTCATAATCCATTGTTGAATTGTAATCGGCAAAAGCTTTTCCGGTTTGTGCCTCGCTTTTTTTTTTTTTTACAGGAACGGCCTAAAACAATCTCCTAACTCATGGA